>NW_020851961.1:108966-138966 GCF_000972845.2 Larimichthys crocea | reverse complement strand
TGCTGTACACTGTATGCTGTATAATGTACACTGTTCACTGTATACTGTACACTGTATGCTGTACACTGTATACTGTATACTGTACACTGTATACTGTTACTGGATACTGTACACTGTACACTACACACTGTTACTGTATACTGTACACTGTACACTGTTCACTGTACACTGTATGCTGTACACTGTTCACTGTATACTGTTCACTGTATACTGTACACTGTACACTGTATGCTGTATAATGTACACTGTTCACTGTATACTGTACACTGTATGCTGTACATTGTACACTGTATACTGTATACTGTACACTGTATGCTGTACACTGTTCACTGTACACTGTATACTGTTCACTGTATACTGTACACTGTTCACTGTATACTGTATACTGTATACTGTACACTGTATACTGTTCACTGTACACTGTATATTACTGTATACTGTACACTGTACACTGTATACTGTACACTGTTCACTGTACACTGTACACTGTATACTGTACACTCTATACTGTTCACTGTACACTGTTCACTGTATATTACTGTATACTGTACACTGTTCACTGTATACTGTACACTGTATGCTGTACACTGTATACTGTACACTGTTCACTGTATACTGTATGACTGGTTACTGTATGCTGTACACTGTATGCTGTACACTGTTCACTGTATACTGTACACTGTATACTGTTCACTGTACACTGTACACTGTTCACTGTATACTACTGTATACTGTACACTGTACACTGTATGCTGTACACTGTATACTGTACACTGTTCACTGTATACTGTACGACCGGTTACTGTAATGCTGTACACTGTATACTGTACACTGTTCACTGTATACTGTACACTGTACACTGTACACTGTTACTGTATACTGTACACTGTTCACTGTATACTGTACACTGTTCACTGTATACTGTACGACTGTTTACTGTATGTTTTACACCGTATACTGTACACTGTTCACTGTACGACTGTTCACTGTATGTTGTACACTGTATACTGTACACTGTTCACTGTATACTGTTCACTGTACACTGTATACTGGGCACTGTGCACTGTATACTGTGCACTGTAGACTGTATACTGTGCACTGTATACTGTACACTGTACACCATATACTGCGCACTGTACACTGTATACTGTGCACTGTATACTGTACACTGTGCACTGCGCACTGTATACTGCACACATTGTTCATGGTATTATCAGTCAGGTTCTGATTCTGGAACTTACTGGAGATGTTGGCTCATTGACGACTGCTTCTACAAAACACAACAGACAGACGGGTAGTCAGACAGACAGGTAGTCAGACAGACATGTCAGTGAGTGAGACAGTAGTGTGTCAGTGGTAGTACTGTGAGTATGACAGCAGTGGTACAAACAGTACTCTGGTAGAAATACAGTAGTATTGTAATATTGTCATTAAGGGGCTCTCAGAGTGAAAATAAAGATGGCTCTGTTTCAGGTAGTAGTACTGTAGTAAACCTGCACTAGTACTGCAGTAAACCTCCAATAGTGCTGTAGTAAACCTGCAGAAGTACTGCAGTAGCAGTAGTAGCAGCGTTACCTTGCAGAGGGGTCTTTGGTAAGCATAGTTCTGGTTCCAGTAGGTTCAGGTAGTAGTACTGCTGTCGGGTCACTTTGTCGGTCACATGGAACTGACCGAGTGCAAGCCGGGCCTGACCACAACACAAAACCATATTCATCAACACCAGGACTGATTGGACCAATCACAGCTGTGTTATCAGTCAGTAGGCAGGACATTGTTACCACTGGACTCATCTGGCCAATCAGAGCAGTCATACAGAGCTGTCCATCAGAGTCCTTGATCCCTGCCTTTGCCCCGAGCTCCAACAGCAGCTGAGCAGCTTCACTGCGCTCTGAAAACAACAAACAGTGGTGTGTCAGTAGTGATGTCAGTGGTGATGTCAGTGGTGATGTCAGTACTGACTCAATACTGATCTCAGTGGTGATGTCAGTACTGACTCAGTAGTGATGTCAGTGGTGATGTCAGTGGTGGTGTCAGTGGTGATGTCAGTGGTGGTGTCAGTGGTGGTGTCAGTGGTGATGTCAGTGGTGATGTCAGTAGTGATGTCAGTGTGGTGTCAGTGGTGGTGTCAGTGGTGGTGTCAGTGGTGATGTCAGTGTGATGTCAGTGGTGGTGTCAGTGGTGGTGTCAGTGGTGATGTCAGTGGTGATGTCAGTAGTGATGTCAGTGTGATGTCAGTAGTGGTGTCAGTAGTGGTGTCAGTGTGATATCAATAGTGGTGTCAGTGGTGATGTCAGTGTGATATCAGTAGTGGTGTCAGTGTGATATCAGTAGTGGTGTCAGTGTGATATCAGTAGTGGTGTCAGTAGTGGTGTCAGTAGTGGTGTCAGTGGTGGTGTCAGTAGTACCCAGGTTGGCTGCCAGCTGCAGTGGAGTTCTGTGTTTGTAGTCTTTGGAGCTGATGGAGGCTCCAGCCTTCAGCAGCAGTCTGATGGAGCCGACAGCGTCGTTCTTGGCAGCGTAGTGAAGTGGAGTCTGTTGGTCCAGAAGAGTCCGAGCCTCTGGATCCGCTGTGGACAACAGACACAATGAATCAGGATCTTCATTCATCTCAGGATCTGAACAGAAACCTTCAGGAACATGTCCCATCTCTACAGAAACACTGAGTATGAGAGCAGCTGTGGACTGAGTCTGGATCAGAACCACAACATGTCAGACTCTCCTGAACTCCACAAAGACCTTTTCGGTTCAGCAGGAACTGGACCATGTCCTGGTAGTCCAGTGCTGAGGCCACATGAAGTGCTGTTACGCCAAACTGGTCCGGCTGGTTGAGGTCTGATCCTCGGTCCAGAAAGAACCGCATCACATCCACACTCCACGCCCTGGAGATCTGAACACACACACACACACACACACACACACACACACACACACACACACACACACACAGGTCAGTACTGGACAGGGTCAGTCCTGGACAGTGTGTAGAATAGATGTGGACCTCGTGCAGGATGGTCTGTCCGTATCTGTCTGAGCTGTTTGGATCAGCACCATGTGAGATCACCTGATCCAGAAACTGAAGGTCCACCTGCAAAACACACAAACATGTTGACCACAATGAACCGGTCCAAACTGTGAATCTGTGAACTGGTCAGTGTTACCTGGTCTTTGCTACCTGGTCCGTTTTACCTGGTCAGTTTTACCTAGCCTTTGCTACCTGGTTAATGTTACCTGGTCAATGTTACCTGGCCTTTGCTACCTGGTTAATGTTACCTGGTCAATGTTACCTGGTCAATGTTACCTGGCCTTTGCTACCTGGTCAATGTTACCTGGTCAATGTTACCTGGCCTTTGCTACCTGGTCAGTTTTACCTGGTCTTTGTTACCAGGTCTGTGTTACCTGGTCTGTGTCCTGGTTGGTAGCAGCCAGCTGTCTGAAGTGGTTCAGTAGTTTCTGGTTCAGGTGTTGTTCATTTGGTGTGTCGGGTTCATCTCGGTGTTCTTCGTCTTGTTTGTCTTCCTCACACAGACCGCTGTACTTCAGGTGAACGTCTGAAAATAAATCATTAACATTAAAAACCTGCTGAGCAGACTGAACACCTGGACAGGACTCTGTGCTACCTGCCGTTCTTCTTTTCTGCTTCCAGCGGCCACCTGAGTACGACGCCCACTGAGTTGCAGCCTTTACCACTGCCAACACTGAGGACCTGGACCTCTGAGGACACCTGGACTCCTGAGAACATGCGGACCACTGAAGACAGACAGGACAATGATGGAAAGTAACTAAGTACATTTACTCACGTCATTCTCAAGTTTCTCTTTCCTTAGGAATCATTTTATTTTGAAAAACATTTCCTGTTCTCATGAGTGAAGCTTCACTGGGCTGGGACTGCCAAGGGAACAAACCCTGGACCTGGTTCTGGCTCAGACTCACCTGGATCATGTTTGTGCTTCCTGTCATCTCTAGCTCCAGTCCAGGATTCTGTAGCCCTGTCAGTCCTGTCCGGGTCCCCCTCTTCATCCTGGTTCTCTTGAGCCTCTGTCCGCCACGTCAGAACTCTGGACCTCCTCACTTAAAAGCCTCCTGAAATCTGTTAGACCTCCTGAAACCGGAGCTGATCTGATCCGCAGCTCATGTTTTTGAGGTTCAGCTGCTCAAAACAAAACCATAAAGTCAGCTGATAGCCGCCGCCCTGCTCAAAGGTTAATGGGCTGTCTTATCAGTGGGTTGAGTCAAGATCCAGGACTCAAACAGAGGGAATGACATCAGAACATAAATATGTCATGTGTGATGTGATGTGATGGATTCAGACTTTCAGACCCCATGGCGGATCTTTTGACGTATCTCCAGTTGAAAAACTCTCCCAGCACGTCTGCAGTTTGGGACATGACCAGGATATATGGGTGTGATATGAGGGGTTAGCATGTTCTCTCTGGGTTCTCTCTGAGTTCACTGGTGAGGTGTGAATGGTTGTTTGTCTCTGTGATGAACTGCTGACCTGTTGCCCAACACATGAGCCTGATAAGTACAAGCTGTTATGGAGGATTAACTTTTCTTCATATGTTTGAGTTTCTAACCAGGTGCTCCTCATTGCACACGTCCTCCCAGGAGTCCTGCAACATGACCATGTTCATGTCCGCCTACCATCACTGCTCTACCTGCAGATCTGAGTTTTGTAGATTCATGGACAAATATGATATTTTTATCTATTAGAAACTGATCTGATGAACTGAACTGATGAAAGTGTAATCAGTCATCCAGGAGAAGGGAGATCAGAGTATTTATCCTCAGCGTCTATCCGGGCAAAACATAGCTTTTCAGGCAGCTGTGGCTCAGTGGTATAGTGGGTCGTCCAATAACCCTAACATTGGCTATTCGATCCCCGCTGTGAGTCACTGACAGCTGGTGGGGTGGCTGTCCACCTCCTTACCATGGCCGAGGTGCCCTTGAGCAAGGCACCGTACTCTGCTCCCCGGGAGCTGTGAATTGATTCCCACAGCTCCAGTGTATATGGCATCTGTCACTATGTGTGTGTTCTGACAGGGATAAATATGGAGAAATAATTTTGTGTGTACAACATAATTAATAAAGTGTCAACTTAACTTATCGTAGACTTGGTCATTGTTCTAATTGGTTCATATACCTCCCCACCGGTCAGTCAGAACTGAAGAAGCTTCTTGGATGAGAGGCAAAATGTCTTCATGAATCCACAACCAAGTCCAGTTGCCCCAGATTGAACCTTCTTGAAAAAAGTAGCTGCAGGTATCAGCAGAAATCTGTCCTGAGGAGACTGCAATCATTTTTTAGCTATTTAGAAACATTTAAATAACTCGTACAGATAAACCAGGCCATGATCTGACCCCCTTCGAAAGCTCATGTCTTAATTGTTGATGTACAGCTCTTCATAGATCTGATGCTTATTACCAATGAAATTAGCTTCAGTAATCTGAAAGTTGATTTTTATTTCAAGTCTTCATCCAGTTTGATCCAGAGAAGTGTTGTGGGGTGTCGAGTAGACACAAACAGAGGCTTCAGCCTAGATATCAGATTTTACATTTGGAGGTTTAAGGCATCCTGTTGACTGAGACCACTGTGAAGTTTGGAGTTTCTAAAAGTAATATCTGAAACAGGTCATCTGGTAATGTGGATACTTTTCATGTGACTATCTATCTTACAATAGTTAGCATCAAACAGACTCTGCAGAGAAAAGGGGAATGAATGTATACTGAAGTATTTGATATCTTCTTTAGACCTCTTGAATCTACTCTGAAGCTTCACACTTTGTGTCCACAGCCTCAGTTTTCTCCTGAATAAAAAACAAATCTGGAGGTCAGACTCTTTCAATATCTTCTAAATTTCCTCTTTAGTTTTACTCCTCTGATGTCGCCATCCTCTCTGATGAGCTGTGCTGTTCGATATTAATGTCCAATCATAAAGGACCGTCAGATGTGAGTTAGCCTTAGCTGATAGTTTGTAAAGTTTCAATCAGATGATTTCTTTGAATATTTTTATTGCTCAGCATCTGAAACCACATCTCCCACAATCCTGTGTTTACACATGACATCACAGTCATAAAGGTAATTGATTATTGTTTGATTATCAGTGTTCAGCGGGACAAGCAGGTTCGAATCCTCGACTCGTGCCGCGTTACCCAAACCAGTGGTCCCCCATACAGTCTCTGTTCCAGGTGACTCCACAGATCCAGCACCACTCTGCCTTGCACATGGGACAGAGCATGTGCATGCAGCCACCTGCAGGGGGCGACAAACACAACATCAAGTCCCTGAAGTCATTGAGTAGATGATCAGCGTCATTAGACTTTAAGGATGAATGTGCAACCTGTAGTGGTTCAAACCAGTCCAGGCCGGTCCAAACAGGAACCTGTTGGTGGTTCTCACCATTTCTCTCCACAGGAACTGAACACTGGGGGCAGCGTTTGGTTGACTCCTGCAGGAGGAGCAGAGAGGCTTGATCCCACCTCCCTCTGAGGGATGCCTCCTCGTCCACCACGAACCCCTGAAGAAATGAGAGGAGGAATTTATCAATCATCAGCTGATCTGTTCATTGGTCAGTCAGCTGTTCATTGATTGGTTGGCTCACCTGTGCAGCTTCTGCAGTGGGCGGAGCCTGATCACTGTGACACGCCCCCTCATGGTATCCCTCCCTACAGTCTTTGCAGAAGACGAAGCCACAGCCAAGCTGTCGGTCACACTCCACCCTCCTGCTGCCATCAGGTGGGACAAGCCCCGCCCCACAGCCAGGTGAGGGACACATCAGTCCGCCAATTGTCAGCAGACACTCCTCTGCGGCGTACTGCAGGTACCGCCCATACTGAGACATTTTAATGAGTGACATCATCACAAGTCGAGTGTATGCCGAGAACTGCAACCATGTTCAAGTCATCCATACACAGACAGATATATTCACAGGTAGATACATACCTGTGTATATACCTGTATGAAGGTTACACTCACTTGTTCGTCTCCTAGAATCCTGAAATGATGTAACTCTTTGATGAGAGAATCAACACAGCCAGCTGGAGACAGAAATAATCACTTTTATAGATTATACCTGATTGATTGATTGATCACCTGTGAAGTAGCCAAATGATAACATTGCAGGCTTCAGACAGTACAGATGCAGGACCTGATGAACAGATCTGAACTGCAGTGACATCACACTGTACTCACCAGCACACGGCAGTGAGTAGCCAATCACAGGATGGTGAACAAACTGTCGCTCATTTAGTCGAGTCTGACAGTAACGATGGAAACAATCGAGACAGATCACATGACGCTCCGAACACTGGAAGACTACGACCACGTCCCTGAGAGAGAGAGAGTGTGCGTTACATGACGTAACATGTGTTACTGTGTGCGTTACATGACGTAACGTGTGTTACTGTGTGCGTTACATGACGTAACGTGTGTTACTGTGTGCGTTACATGACGTAACGTGTGTTACTGTGTGCGTTACATGACGTAACGTGTGTTACTGTGTGCGTTACATGACGTAACGTGTGTTACTGTGTGCGTTACATGACGTAACGTGTGTTACTGTGTGCGTTACATGACGTAACGTGTGTTACTGTGTGCGTTACATGACGTAACGTGTGTTACTGTGTGCGTTACATGACGTAACGTGTGTTACTGTGTGCGTTACATGACGTAACGTGTGTTACTGTGTGCGTTACATGACGTAACGTGTGTTACTGTGTGCGTTACATGACGTAACGTGTGTTACTGTGTGCGTTACATGACGTAACGTGTGTTACTGTGTGCGTTACATGACGTAACGTGTGTTACTGTGTGCGTTACATGACGTAACGTGTGTTACTGTGTGCGTTACATGACGTAACGTGTGTTACTGTGTGCGTTACATGACGTAACGTGTGTTACTGTGTGCGTTACATGACGTAACGTGTGTTACTGTGTGCGTTACATGACGTAACGTGTGTTACTGTGTGCGTTACATGACGTAACGTGTGTTACTGTGTGCGTTACATGACGTAACGTGTGTTACTGTGTGCGTTACATGACGTAACGTGTGTTACTGTGTGCGTTACATGACGTAACATGTGTTACTGTGTGCGTTACATGACGTAACATGTGTTACTGTGTGCGTTACATGACGTAACATGTGTTACTGTGTGCGTTACATGACGTAACATGTGTTACTGTGTGCGTTACATGATGTAACGTGTGTTACTGTGTGCGTTACATGACGTAACATGTGTTACTGTGTGCGTTACATGATGTTACATGTGTGTTACTGTGTGCGTTACGTGATGTAACGTGTGCGTTACATGACGTAACATGTGTTACTGTGTGCGTTACATGACGTAACATGTGTTACTGTGTGCGTAACATGATGTAACATGTGTGTTACTGTGTGCGTTACATGATGTAACGTGTGCGTTACATGACGTAACGTGTGTTACTGTGTGCGTTACATGACGTAACGTGTGCGTTACATGACGTAACGTGTGTTACTGTGTGCGTTTACATGATGTAAACATGATGTGTGTGACTGTTGTGGAGTTAACATTAAATTAACAGTGTGTTGGTGTGCGTTACTGATGTTCATGGTGTTAACTGTGTGGTTACAGAGTAACATTGTTACGGTGTGCGTTACAATGAATGTACAATGTGTGTTTTACTGTGTGCGTTACAGAATGTACAGTGTGTTTACGTGGGGCGTTACATGACGTAACATGTTGTTACTGTGTGCGTTACAGACGTAACATGTGTGTTACTGTGGTGCGTACATGCTGTAACATGTGGTTACTGTGTGCGTTACATGACGTAACATGTGTTGTTTACTGTGTGCGTTCATGAACGTTACGTGTGTGGGGGGGTGGTTACGGTGTGCGTTACATGACGTAACATGTGTTACTGGGTGCGTTACATGACGTTACATGTTGTGTACTGTGTCCGTTACATGAGGTAAACATGTGTTACGGTGTGCATTACATGATGTAACATGTGTGTTACTGTGTGGGTTACATGATGTAACGTGTGTTACTGTGTGCATTACATGATGTAACGTGGTTTTACTGTGTGCATTACATGATAACGTGTGTTTACTGTGGTGCTTACATGAGTAACGGGTGTGTTACTGTGTGCGTTACATGATGTACGTGTGTTGACCTGAATGTCATGTGTGTTACTGTGTGCGTTACATGATGTTGTGTGTTACTTGTTGGTTACATATGTACGTGTGTACGGTGTGGTACACGACGTAACGTGTGTTACTGTGTGTTTACACGACTAACATGTGTGTTACTTGTGTGTGTTACACGACTAACATGTGTGTTACTGTGGTGGTACACGACGTAACATGTGTGTTACTGTGTGTGTTACACGACGTAACATGTGTGTTACTGTGTGTGTTACATGACGTAACGTGTGTTACTGTGTGCGTTACATGACGTAACATGTGTGTTACTGTGTGCGTTACACGACGTAACATGTGTGTTACTGTGTGTGTTACACGACGTAACATGTGTGTTACTGTGTGTGTTACACGACGTAACATGTGTGTTACTGTGTGTGTTACACGACGTAACATGTGTGTTACTGTGTGTGTTACACGACTAACATTGTGTGTACTGTGTGGGACAGCGTAACATGTGTTACTGTGTTTGTTACAACGACGTAACATGTGTGTTTTGACTGTGGTGCGTTTACACTAATTAACATGTGTGTGTGTAAGGTGTGCGTTACATGTATTTCTTTTGACCATGGTGTTTGGTGACTGGTTACAGTGTCTTGGTACTGTGTGTGTTACATGATGTAACGGTGTGTCCGTGCTCGCTAGGTTATTACATGGTACAGGTTGTGAGCCTGCTGTTGTGCACATGAGTGTAGGACAAGGTGGTTTACGGGTGTGGGTACATGGGTAACGTGTGCGTTACATGATGTAAAAGGGTGTTTACTGTGTGTGTTACATGACGGTCAGGGAAGGCGATACAGGGGACGTCTCTGCGGTTGGTCATAATGAGGTCGAGGGCCACAGAGTGGTCTCATCTGAGGTCGGATGGGACGCACACTCCAGTAGAACTCCTGCACACACACAGTTAGAAAACGGCATTTCCCACAATGCCCTGGATGACTGACGTACCACACACCATATTAAAAGTAGGATGTCCATCCCTTACCGCTTCATTTCCTTGACAACCACTGATTGACACACACCATGGTACGACCTCGAAGGAGAACGTCATCCCAACAGAGAGGACCCTGACAGAGAGTCATCATCATTTTACAGAGTAGCCAAATGATTTTATAGAGAGCCAAATGTTGCAAAATACTGCGTTCTAACCCTGCTGAGTGTCAGCGTCGCTGTCCTGCACCTCCTGCAGCGAACTCTCAGTTTTCCTGGTTGCACCGAGCTGCAGCTCTTACAGTGAACAAAGAAAGTATGCGGGTACGCACACCTGTACACACCAGTACACACAGTCAGAGTACACCTGACACACAAAACACACAGTCAGAGTGTCAGAGTACTGACACTGTGGAGACCTCCTCTTACTTTCAGAGGTGCAGCCTGAGCCTCCTCTGTCACCTCTTCACCTCCTCCTGTTCTTCTCCATCACCCTTCCTCCATCCACTCCCCTTCAGGATCACAGCCAGTCCGGAGGAGGTGGAGGGGAGGCGCGAGGAGCTGAGGTCCAGCCTGGTCAGCCGGCCCTGCTCCTCCGTCCTCCTTAGAGCCTCTCTCCTGCAGGAGGAGCAGACAGGAGGAACCTGATGGCGGGAGGACAACATGAATGGTATCGCCCGGGAGGTACACAGCTCTGAGAGGAGGACAGAGGAGGACAGAGGTAAGTTTGGACTAGATCTGGTCTGGTCTGGTCTGGTCTGGTCTGGACTCACCTGCAGTGTGGCAGTGCTCCTCAGCTCCCTCCCAGCGAACAGAACCCTCAGGTTCTCAGGTCGGACTCCCTGCTGACTCCCCACCACCTCCTTTAGCTCAGCCACACTCGACTCCTCCTGCAGCTCCACGGCCACACCTGGGCCCAGGTTATACCGCACGAACACTGAGGCAAACAGACCAATGACAGTGGATCCTCTTAGTAGAACCAATGCAATGGATCTCTTTAGTAGAACCAATGACAGTGGATCTCTTTAGTAGAAGCAATGACAGAACTCTTTAGTAGAACCAATGACAGTGGATCTCTTTAGTAGAACCAATGACAATGGATCTCTTTAGTAGAAGCAATGACAGAACTATTTAGTAGAACCAATGACGGTGGATCTCTTTAGTAAAACCAATGACAGTGGAACTCTTTAGTAGAACCAATGACAATGGATCTCTTTAGTAGAAGCAATGACAGAACTATTTAGTAGAACCAATGACGGTGGATCTCTTTAGTAAAACCAATGACAGTGGAACTCTTTAGTAGAACCAATGACAGTGGATCTCTTTAGTAGAAGCAATGACAGAACTATTTAGTAGAACCAATGACAGTGGAACTCTTTAGTAGAACCAATGACAATTGAACTCTTTAGTAGAACCAATGACAATGGATCTCTTTAGTAGAAGCAATGACAGAACTATTTAGTAGAACCAATGACAGAACTCTTTAGTAGAACCAATGAAGAATCTCCTTTAGTAGAACCAATGACGGTGGATCTCTTTAGTAGAACCAATGACAGAACTCTTTAGTAAAGACAGTCAAGAACCAATGACGGTGGATCTCTTTAGTAGAACCAATGACAGATCTCTTTAGTAGAACCAATGACGGTGGATCTCTTTAGTAGAACCAATGACAGAACTCTTTAGTAGAACCAATGACAGATCTCTTTAGTAGAACCAATGACGGTGGATCTCTTTAGTAGAACCAATGACAGATCTCTTTAGTAGAACCAATGACGGTGGATCTCTTTAGTAGAACCAATGACAGAACTCTTTAGTAGAACCAATGACAGATCTCTTTAGTAGAACCAATGACGGTGGATCTCTTTAGTAGAACCAATGACAGATCTCTTTAGTAGAACCAATGACGGTGGATCTCTTTAGTAGAACCAATGACAGATCTCTTTAGTAGAACCAATGACGGTGGATCTCTTTAGTAGACAAGACAGAACTCTTTAGTAAACCAATGACAGATCTCTTTAGTAGAACCAATGACGGTGGATCTCTTTAGTAGAACCAATGACAGATCTCTTTAGTAGAACCAATGACAGTGGATCTCTTTAGTAGAACCAATGACGGTGGATCTCTTTAGTAGAACCAATGACGGTGGATCTCTTTAGTAGAACCAATGATAGTGGATCTCTTTAGTAGAACCAATGACAGTGGATCTCTTTAGTATAACCAATGACAGAACTATTTAATAGAACCAATGACGGTGGATCTCTTTAGTAAAACCAATGACAATGGAACTCTTTAGTAGAACCAATGACAGTGGATCTCTTTAGTAGAACCAATGACAGTGGATCTCTTTAGTAGAACCAATGAGGGTGGATCTCTTTAGTAGAACCAATGACGGTGGATCTCTTTAGTAAAACCAATGACAGTGGAACTCTTTAGTAGAACCAATGACAGTGGATCCTTTAGTAGAACCAAGGAGGGTGGATCTCTTTAGTAGAACCAATGAGGGTGGACTCTTTAGTATAACTCACCCGATCATCAGTCACTTCGTCCTTCAGCCTCCATGCATGTTTACAATCTGCCGGCCGCGGTGCACTCTGGATAATGTAGTCTTACGTGCGCACAAACATTCCAGGCATCCCTCTCTAGAACTACAGCACAGTCACGCAGAGATGACGTGTGGGGCCGCGCCGGAAGTTGTAGTATTTATGAATTTTAATAAACTTGTTTTGCTCTTGTTGTTTTTCTTCTTCTTTGTGTGGTCTGAGCGGCTGCTGGCGGGAAAAGAACCGGAGCATCAGCGGCTTTCCTCCCGTCAGTGTCCCGGTCTGTGCTCCTCATGACGGACGGACAGGACAGCAGCGTCCTGCAGCGGCG
This sequence comes from Larimichthys crocea, assembly GCF_000972845.2. Classification (NCBI taxonomy): domain Eukaryota; kingdom Metazoa; phylum Chordata; class Actinopteri; family Sciaenidae; genus Larimichthys; species Larimichthys crocea. The sequence goes on along the minus strand of NW_020851961.1, from coordinate 125,994 downwards.
GAACACACAGGCGACACCGGGCCGACGGTGAGCAGAGCCGCGTCAAAGCATCCGGCAGCCCGGCGGTCAGACATCATGTCCGACTGTGACATGGCTGTTGGCTGTGTCTGCATGCAGGACAGACAGATGTTACACAAGACGATGCATGGCTGTGTCTGCATGCAGGACAGACAGATGTTACACAAGACGATGCATGACTGTGTCTGCATGCTGCAGATGTTGTTTTCTGTGTATATGATGAATATATTGGAGTAATCCGACAGTTACATATAGATCTATGGTGTGTGTGTATATACAGTGTGTAGTACAGTCAGTGTGTGTTACTGTGTGTGTTCAACTGATCGTTTGTTTTTATGATTTCTTTGACTTGAGTTTAAAACATGAAACACTTTATTTAATTTAATATGAGCTGACAGTGAACAATCAAACATGAATGACTAATGAACACCTGAAGAACGTTGAATTTCTTTGACCTGCTGCGGTTCAGATCATCAAAATAATTATTAAAACATAAACAAACATTTAAAATAATAAACTGTTTGTGCAGTTTGACAGTCTGACCTGTGAGGGGCGCTGTAGGATGACCCTGAGTCAGACAGTCAGACTCAGTAACCATGGCAACACGTGAAGGACACATACAGCCAATCACAATCGTTCATTTTGCTGATGAAGGTCAGGTGTATTGTGTCTGACTCCACCCCCTCCCTCCTGCAGGTGGTGAAGGTGGAGTCAGATGTCTCAGGTGTGTCGGGGTCTGTCCTGACGGCGTCACAGAATACGGAGCTTCACTTCCTGCGTTCGCGGGTTCGAGAGCTGGAGAGAGAGAAGGCGGAGCTGTCGGCAGAGAACCAGAGACTGAAGAACATGCTGGTCCATGGTGAGATCACCTGGTGCACCTGTTTACAGGTGACGGATCAGCTTTCAGAGTTCACTGATCTGATTCGTTTTGTAACACTCTGACTACATTTCCCAGAAATCCCTGGGCTCCTGTCCACCATGTGGCAGACGTTGGGCCAGGCCAAGAGTCATCAGTCTGTCTCCATGGCGACGGGTAGTTACGCTCCATATACGCATCACCACCACTCGACCAATCAGGACGAGGACCTCAGCCCCCAGGTGTCCTTCCAGCAGCTCCAGGACGAGCTGAGCGGGGACATGTTGGACTCCTGGGGCCCACTGGGCTCCGAGGACGAGGAGGTGCCAGGAGGAGCAGACCTAGGCCTGGGGAGCCACATGGGGGAGGAAGCGCCGCTCTGCAGCCAGACCGACATGGAGGAGCTGAGGAGGAGCTGCTCTGAGAGCCACTGTACTGCTGGACTGGTTAACGGACACGTGAGACCACATCTGATCCGGTTTACACTCTGATCTGTTTTAATCTGATCCGGTTTAATCTGATCCGGGTTACACTGTCTGATTCAGTTTACACTGTGGTCTGTTTCGTCTGTCCAGGTGAGCCAGGTGGAGGTGTATCCAGGCTCTGGTGTTCTCTGTGAAGTCCGCTCGTGGCAGGCAGCCAATCAGGCGCAGTCTCCCACAGCGATGGCACGGACTCTGCTGATGGGTGTGTTTGATATGAACACACTGATGAACAGTAACCTGCGAGGAGGACGGAGCCGGCGACCCGCCTTCCACCCACAGCGCAGCGCACTTGACCCACACAAGATCAACGCTATCTTCAGTAGGTTTAAAATTCAGCGAAATGTTCCTCTCATGTTCCTCTCATGTTCCTCTAATGTTCCTCTAATATTCCTCTAATGTTCCTCTAATATTCCTCTAATATTCCTCTAATGTTCCTCTAATGTTCCTCTCATGTTCCTTTAATGTTTTTCTCATGTTCGTCTCATGTCCCTCTCATGTTCCTTTAATGTTCCTCTAATGTTCCTCTCATGTTCCTCTAATGTTCCTCTCATGTTCCTCTCATGTTCCTTTAATGTTCCTTTAATGTTCCTCTAATGTTTCCCTCATATTCCTCTAATGTTCCTCTTATGTTCCTCTCATGTTTCCCTCATGTTCCTTTAATGTTCCTCTAATGTTTCCCTCATGTTCCTCTCATGTTCCTCTCATGTTCCTCTCGCGTTCCTCTAATGTTCCTCTTATGTTCCTCTCATGTTACTCTTATGTTCCTCTAATGTTTCCCTCGTGTTCCTCTAATGTTCCTCTAATGTTTCCCTCATGTCCCTCTCATGTCCCTCTCATGTTCTTCTAATGTTCCTCTAATGTTTCCTTCATGTCCCTCTCATGTCCCTCTCATGTTCTTCTAATGTTCCTCTAATGTTTCCCTCATGTCCCTCTCATGTTCTTCTAATGTTCCTCTAATGTTTCCCTCATGTTCCTCTCATGTTCCTCTACCTCTATACCAATGTAAATCAAACACTAAGATGGAAAAGTTACAAGCTTTGAAAACTACAAAAACAGCATCAAACAGAACTTCCAGCGGTGTGCCCATGGTGACAAGGTGAAGAGAACAGCAGCACTGATGCTCTTCATTCTACTATGCCAGCTTTCTGTTTGCAGATACTGACAGTACTGACCTGTTGGGAGCTGCACACAACTCTCACTGCACTGTCTCAATTGTGACTGCACAAACAAGTTGCCACGTAGCTGTAGATGAGTCCGATCGTAATCAGCTGGCAAGTCTTACTACAGCTGATCAGAGGAACTTTGCTTATCTAGAAAAAACTTGACATACTGAAAAAACTGACTGCAATTTTGGAATCAGCATAAAAATCTAACTTAACAGAATTTTTTTTCAAATAGTTCCCCAGTGTAATTGGACACCTTTCTGTGGACACCTGGTCTGATTAGGAGAGACGGCATCCATCCCACTTCGGAAGTAGAAATATGGCCAAGTTTATTGGCTGACCAAAACCATGTCGACAACCCAGAGTTGAGACCAGGAAGCAGAGCTGCAGTCTTACACGCTTCTCTGCGCCTCCGTTAGAGCAGCTGCCCACCCAGTCCTTTAGTATAGAGACTGTGTCTGTCCCCGTCCACCCAGTCCTTTAGTATAGAGACTGTGTCTGTCCCCGTCCACCCAGTCCTTTAGTATAGAGACTGTGTCTGTTCCCCGGTCACCCAGTCCTTTAGTATAGGAGGAGACTGTGTCTGTCCTCCGTCCAACCTACATTATTAAAGATACAAACAAACAGAAGAGAGTTCATCAAAAACTTAATACAAATAAATAACATCTCCAACAGTCCAAAATAAGAGAATTAATGTGGACTATTGAATATCAGGTCTTTGTCCATCTAAAGCTGTCCTAGTCAATGAATTAATACCTGAGTCAGGCACACTCAAAAATTTCTTTAGAAATTTTTCTAGTTTATATATGCTTCCTCAGGGAACTAATTATGGAATCAATTCTATCAAGTTTCATTGCTATAGGTGACGACACCCAATTATATTATGGATCAAGCCTATGAACAATCAGTTAACTAAACCCCAAACATGCCTTAAGGATATAAAAGGTATGGATGACCTACAACTTATTCTGATGTTAAATGCAGACAAACTGAAGGCTTGCTATGTAATTGACCCAAACACCTCAGAAACTCCTTCATCTGACAGCCTTAGTTCACTTCACGATGGTGATCACCCTGGCCTCCCGCTCCACTGTACAGAATCTCTGGTACGTCTGTTTTTGATCAGGATCTGTGCCCCCTCCTTTTCCTACCACCTTCCTTCCCTTTGTCAACATTTCCCTTTACACTTCCCATACAAAATTTTCGATATGGACTGTCATTCTTCCACTTACGTTACATTGCGACTTAAAATCAGACGCTTCGTGCTCTCTCTCGTTTCCGCGGTGATTCCCCAGCGCAGTATCCCACATAATCTTATTGTTGATGACTTCTCACTAAACTCAGTCTCATATGCCATTTACTTGTCATCCTAAGGTGGACTAATCCCTTGTACCTCTTTGTTATCACTGGCTGCTTTCCCAATAACTCGCTCTTAGTTGACTTTGCAGTTACTATTAATCGAATGGTCCTTGCTGCACGTGTTCTTTTCCTTCTCCCCTTGACCACGACCACGATCACCTAGAGATACATCTCTCCCATTCTGGCTTCCTTGCATTGGCTCCCTGTTATTATCTAGCATAGAATTTAACATCTTCCCTTCACTCCAAAGCTCTTCATGGTCCGGTCACCATCTATATCTAAATATAGAGCTCATAAACCTTACTACCCCTCTAGAACACTGCGCTCTCAGGGACGCTTGCTTCCTTGTTGGTCCTTGTTTTGGTTCTATTTGTGGTTCCTATTAGTCCTCCATAAAGTAGATTTGGGAGCCAACGGTCTTTCAGCTACAGGCTTCCTCTTCTGTGTGACACAAACTTACCATTCTGGTTCAGGAGGCAGACACGGTCAACACCTTTAAGAGTTTTTTTTAGACTGATTAGGACTTTCCTCTTTAAGAGCTTATAAGTTTAGTGCTGGCTAGGTTCATCCCTTAGTAATGCTGCCATAGGATTGACTGCCGTTAGGACTTGACGTTTCCACTACACATATACTACTGTCATCTATTACTACCATATTGCTACTGTATCATTATCTTATGGTATCATTCATTGTTAATTCATTGTCATTTTATCACGTATCATTGTCATTTATCTTTTGTAATCATTGATTTATCAGCTATTGTAATCAATATCATTATTGCTAATTCCATTGTCATTTTATCATCATTGTAATTCCTTGTCATTTATCAGTCATTGTTATTCATGTGTCATTTTATCTTCATTGCTAATTCATTGTCATTTTTATCAGTCATTGTCTTTCATTGTCCTTTATCAGTCATGTAATTCATTGTCATTTTATCAGTATTGTAATTCATGTATAGTCATTTTTATCATGTCATTTTATTACTTTGTACATATGTATTGTGGTTGATTTGTTCTTGTACACGTGTACTTACCATTCATTGCACGTCTGTACCGTCCTGGGAGATGGTCATCCTTCTCCCTCTGTTGGCTTCTTCTGACGGTTTTTTCCCACCTTTTTTTTCCCTTTGTTTACAAGGTTTTTGTGATTGGCACAAGTCACTTCTTTCCTACTGTCGAATTTCCGACTCGTCTAAGGAAGAGGGTTGTCATCTCCCTGTACCCGATTGAATTAAAAGCCTCAGAGTAGGAAAATGACTTGTGACCTTTGGGAGCCCACCTGTCACATACTTACTCTGTTGACGATTCTCGTTACCCCATGCATAACTTGACCATCTCTGCTTCCTGATTTGATTTCTCTGCGCTCTATCCATGGCCCATTCTTTCCTCTCTTCCCAAACAAAAGGAGTCACTAGTCATCGGGCCTCAGGATCCCATATTATAACACTCTTTCCATATACATGTCTGAAGATCCCGTCCTAGCCGTCCCGAGAGCCTCTCTATTTCGAGACCCTTCGATTCCCTGTATGGACAACCAAACAGTCTTCTCCTACCTCACACGAACCTCTAGTCCTCCAATGAGAACACAGCGCACAGAACAGTCTGGAGCCTCTGGACCAATGAGCATTTGTCGACAGTTTATTTATTTAATCTCTGTTCCAGTTTCAAATCAAAGACTCAAAACGACACTAAGAGACTCAAAACAATTATGGAGACTTCAAATGACTACAACTACAAAGAGATTAAAATGATAACGACACTACCATAACTACCGACTACACAGAGACTCAAAAACAAAGATTCAGAGCATCGTGCTTGTTTTTTGTTTAATTTTTTTATTGATTTATATTTTTTTGTTATTTATGTTGCATGTTGTAACATCACATGAGTTAATGTAAATTTTATGTAAATGACATCATCAATTAACACTAATAAAAGTCATTGTGGAACGTCATGTTTCCGCTCTCCTGTGTGAACTATCCACTTCAGAAACACACCATTTGAATATGAATAGCAGACTGTCGCGGCGGCCGGGTGGAAAGCGGAAATAACCGGCACAACGACCACATGCCCTCAAAACTCTCTCTCCTCCTCTTCCTCCCCTCCTCCGTCCTGGAACTTCCTGGACTTTAACCGAAGACAATCTGTGATTCTTTGGTCCTGAAAGAGGCTCTGAGGTCTCACTGAGACTGCCAAGGACCAAGAACAAAGATCTCCAGGATGGGGGGGCAACTGGAGGTCTGGACTAAGTCCAGTCATCACTGCAACAGATCCAGACCTCCTAAAGACTGGAGGAGGTAAAAACCTGGACCAGGGTTCAACTGTTGCCATGTTGTCCACTTGACTCCTCAGCAATCAGACTGATTCTGAGAGCAGCGGAGGAGCTCCTCTTTCATTAACTTCTCTGTTTGATTTGTAGAGGTCTGCCTCCTCATTAGACGGCTCAGTCCAAGACCAGGGCAAGACCAGCCGGGACCTTTCCCAGGGACCTCCTCATCCATCACACACAGCAGTACATTTAATACTGCAGTACAGTACACACATTGAGGCCACTGCCTGACCTGTACTGAGCCTGTGCATCATTGTAATTCATTGTCATTTTATCAGTCATTGTAATTCATTGTCATTTTATCATTCATTGTAATTCATTGTCATTTTATCAGTCATTGTAATTCATTGTCATTTTATCAGTCATTGTAATTCATTGTCATTTTATCACTCATTGTAATTGTACAATATGTTTGTGTTGATTTGTTCTGTACACTGACATCTATTGCACGTCTGTCCGTCCTGGGAGAGGGATCCCTCCTCTGTGGCTCTTCCTGAGGTTTCTTCCACCTTTTTTCCCTGTTAAAGGTTTTTGTGGGCAAGTTTTTCCTCACTGGAACCGAGGGTCTAAGGACAGAGGGTGTCACTCCCTGTACAGATTGTAAAGCCTCAGAGGAAAATGGACTTTGTGACTTTGTGGCTGTACAAATAAAATCTGATTTGATTTGATTTCTCAGACGCTATCCTGGCTCGGTTTCCTCTCGCCAAAAAAGGAGTCATCGGCTCAGGAATAAACTCCAAACTGTCTGAGATCCGTTTCCGCTCCCGGAGAGCCAATCGAGACCCTCGATTCCTCTGATGGACAACCAAACAGCTTCTCCTACCTCACACGAAAACCTCTAGTCCTCCAATGAGAACACAGCGCACAGAACAGTCTGGAGCCTCTGGACCAATGAGCATTTGTCGACAGTTTAATTTAAATCTCTGTTCCAGTTTCAAATACAAAGACTCAAAACGACACTAAGAGACTCAAAACAATTATGGAGACTTCAAATGACTACAACTACAAAGAGACTTAAAATGAACATAACGACTACATACGACTACACAGAGACTCAAAACAAAGATTCAGAGCATCGTGCTTGTTTTTGTTTAATTTTTTTATTGATTTTATATTTTTTGTATTTTATGTTGACATGTTGTAACATCACATGAGTTCATGTAAATTTTATGTAAATGACATCATCAATTAACACTAATAAAAGTCATGTGGAACGTCATGTTTCCGCCTCTCCTGTGTGTGAACTATCCGTTCAGAAACACCATTTGAATATGAATCAGCTGTCGCCGGGCGGAAAATACCCGGCACAACGACACATGCCTCAACACTCTCTCCTCCTCTTCCTCCCCTCCTCCCGTCCTGGACTTCCTGGACTTTAACGAAGACAATCTGTGATTCTTTGGTCCTGAAAGAGGCTCTGAGATCTCACTGAGACTGCCAAGGACCAAGACAAAGACTCCAGGAGGGGGGGCAACATGGAGGTCTGGACTAAGTCCAGTCATCATGCAACAGATCCAGACCTCCTAAAAGACTGGAGGAGGTAAAACCTGGACCAGGGTCAACTGTTGTCATGTTGTCCACTTGAATCCTCAGACATCAGACTGATCTGAGAGCAGCAGGAGGAGCTCCTCCTTTCATTAAACCTTCTCTTGTTTGACTTGTAGAGGGTCTGCTGCTTCATTAGACTGGCTCAGTCCAAGACCAGGGCCAAGACCAGCCGGGACCTTTCCCAGGACCTCCTCAATCCATCACACACAAGCAGTACATTTAATACTGCAGTACAAGTACACACATTGAGGCCACTGCCTGACCTGTACTGAGCATGTGCAACTCTCAAAAGAGACAAGGAGGCGCGTCTTTTGACAGTACAGGGGCACGAGACAACCACAGACTGTCTAAAACCTGGACGTAGTCTCCGAGACGTCCACACAGACTGTCTAAAACCTGGACGTAGTCTCCGTGACGTCCCCGCAGACTGTCTAAAACCTGGACGTAGTCTCCGTGACGTCCCTGCAGACTGTCTAAACACCATATTTATATGATTTCTGATGACTAAGCTAAGCTAACATTAGCAGGTGTGGCTCCAAAGTGAAACAGTCTGACTGTTGTCTGGATGTCTGCAGACAAACGGACATTTGTTTCCTTTTGTTCTTTGAAAACAATGAACACACACAGTCAGCTGATCTGAACACACACACACACACACTAATGACCTCCCTCCAGCCTCAAAGTTTAGATTTGAAGGAGAAACTCAGGGAGAGACAGGATTTGAACCTGTGATGTTAAGATTAAATGGACAGATGTTACTGCATTAAGACTGAACACTGCAGACTTACAAAGACCAGGTTTGCACTCAGGACTAACTTCATGAATGTTAATGTGACCTTCAGTCTTGAGGTCATCTGCGTGTCATGACTCGGTGAACAGTGATGTTGTTTGTTCGCACCAATCACAGCATAGTGTGGGCGGAGAGATCCAGAGATTTCAGTCATTCCAGAAAACCTTCAGAAAATATAAACTGACCCTCAGTACACTAAAATACAATGTAGTAGTACCCTGCAGTATTCCTCAGTACACCAAAGTACACTGTAGTAGTACTCTGCAGTACTCAACCACATTTTTAAAACTTGTACGAATGGTAACATCTGTGATGACCACCAAACAAAAAGTACCATCAAAGCCAAGTAATAGAGGTACCATCAAGGGCCAATTGGTAGATGTACCATCAAGGGCCAAGTGGTAGATGTACCATCAAGGGTCAGGTAGTAGAAGTACCATCAAGGTTCAGGTGGTAGAGGTACATTCAAATTTCATGTAGTAGGAGTACCATCAAAGGACAGGTGGTAGAGGTACATTTAAGGTTGAGGTAGTAGGAGTACCATCAAGGGTCAGGTAGTAGACGTACCATCAAGATTTAGGTAGTAGAAGTACCATCAAGGGTCAGGTGGTAGGGTACCATCAAGATTTAGGCGGTAGAAGTACCATCAAGGGTGAGGTAGTAGAAGTACCATCAAGGTTCAGGTGGTAGAAGTACTATCAAGGGTCAGGTAGTAGAAGTACCATCAAGGTTCAGGTGGTAGAGGTACATTCAAATTTCATGTAGTAGGAGTACCATCAAAGGACAGGTGGTAGACGTACCATCAAGATTTAGGCGGTAGAAGTACCATCAAGGGTGAGGTAGTAGAAGTACCATCAAGGTTCAGGTGGTAGAAGTACCATCAAGGGTGAGGTAGTAGAAGTACCATCAAGGTTCAGGTGGTAGAAGTACTTTTACTGTGTCTGCTGTATAATGTTGGTACTTTTACTTCAGTAAAGAATGTGAGTACTTCCACTGCAGGAATGAAGAATGAAGCTCAGTTTTCAAACCATGTTCGGACTCTTTAAACACTGAAGGAGAAAAATGTTTTCAATCAGCAGAATGACACAATGAATCCTCCTCCAGAACAAACGCCGTCACTGAGTCCGGTCACCAAGTCCAACAACAGAAGTTTTGTTCTGGTGGTTGGAGAGAGCGGCTCCATTGTTACTGATGCATCGCTGAAAAAAACAAATCAGATTTGTCACCAAGCTGGTCACATGATGATATCAGGTGACCTCAGGTGTTTGATTCAGAAAATCCACAAAGAAGTCATGTTTGACTGAGCTGCCTCCTGGTTCCTAGGTGGTCCCTGTGCCGTGGCAGTCTTTGGTCTCTGTGCCGTGACAGTCTTTAGTCTCTGTACTGTGGCAGTCTTTAGTCTCTGTACCGTGGCAGTCTTTAGTCTCTGTACCGTGGCAGTCTTTGGTCTCTGTGCCGTGGCAGTCTTTGGTCCCTGTACTGTGGCAGTCTTTAGTCTCTGTACCATGGCAGTCTTTAGTCTCTGTACCGTGGCAGTCTTTAGTCTCTGTACCGTGGCAGTCTTTAGTCCCTGTACCGTGGCAGTCTTTGGTCTCTGTACCGTGGCAGTCTTTAGTCTCTGTGCCGTGGCAGTCTTTAGTCTCTGTACCGTGGCAGTCTTTAGTCTCTGTACCGTGGCAGTCTTTGGTCTCTGTACCGTGGCAGTCTTTGGTCTCTGTACCGTGGCAGTCTTTGGTCCATTGGTTCTGACCTCCAGCCTCATCACCAGCCTCCTGAGGAGTTTCATTTCTGGTTGTCCTCTAGAACTGCTCGACCCATTGTGGTTTACCTTGGGCCGCCTACCTGAGGCGAGATGTCCCCCTCATATCCTTCTCATGTCCCCCTCATGTCCTTCTCATGCCCCCCTCATGTCCTTCTCATGTCCCCCTCATGTCCTTCTCATGTCCTCCTCATGTCCCCCTCATGTCCTTCTCATGTCCTTCTCATGTCCCCCTCATGTCCTTCTCATGTCCTCCCTATGTGCTCCTCCAGCAGTGTGTCCTGCTGTGGTGTTAGAACGTCAGGTGTTCACATGGACCCTGAGTTTTGGCTGCAGGCCTCCACGCAGGTATGACAGGTATGACAGGTATGAGTGTGTCTCTGCAGCCTGACAGACGCAGCGCAGGGTTCACGGAGACATTCCTCAGTGTGATCAGTGTTCCCTCAGAGAGACCAAGTTTCCACAAACACAAGAAGAAGAAGTGTTGTTGTTTTATTCTTCCTCTCCTCACCCCTCCTCACCCCTCTCTCTTTCCTCTCCTTTCAGGCCTTTTCTTCTCTTTTGTGGCTCCCAGGAGGGGGAGGATGGGGAGGAGGGGGAGGATGGAGAGGAGGGGGAGGATGGAGAGGATGGAGAGGATGGAGAGGAGGGGGAGGATGGGGAGACTCGTTTGCATGAAAAAGAAATTAAACCGTGAAAGTTTTAAAGAGACAGTTTGATTCACAGCGAGGAACGAACCAATGAGACTGTTTGTTTGTTTCAATGTTAAAGAAATCACAACAAACTAATGAAATAAACAGTGCATGTATCTTTAAAAAACACGTTTCTGTATAAAACCTGTTTATTTATTTCACACGGAATCATTTTTACATCCATGTTGTTCTGATCATTTCTGATAACGCGGATGCTCCGTTTTTCATGCTTTTACTCTGAAGGATGGGGCCGGAAGCTGTGTGTTTCCTGTTGTGGGTCTTGACGTGCTCAGGTGGTCTCTGTCAGTCCCGGTCTCTGTCAGTCCCGGTCTCAGTGTGTCTGTGTGTGTACGGAGGACCGGACAGAGCGGAGGGACGCAGCCGCTGCTCGCCGACAAACACCCTCTGAGCGCCGGGGAGCGCCGTTGAAGAGAGCCGGCAGAGGCGGAGCTGCTGGAGGTCTCCTCTGATCCGGATCAGTCCAGGAGGGTCCAGTCCAGGAAGGTCCACAGAGTCCGTATTTTATCGATTTCTAACTTTTGGGATTAAGAGCAGAACCAGAGGGCAGCTGCGGGACCGGGTCTGGGGCCGGGTCTGGATTTATCTTCATGCTCTGCACTGACACAGGAGGTCCGCTGTGATCCGGATCCCCCGGTACCTTCCTCTGTGTTCAGCGGGATCATGGTGGGCGACATGGAGGGGAAGGAGAAGCCGAGACCCGGTCCGGATTACCTGATGCAGCTCATGAATGACAAGAAGCTGATGAGCAGTCTGCCGAACTTCTGCGGGATCTTCCAGCACCTGGAGCGGCTCCTGGACCAGGGTGAGACCCGTTACCGCGCAGTAATCAGATTACTTCAGCACGTCAGAGTACCACACTCTCAAAATACTGCAAGCTTTCTTTTACTTTAGCACAAGTACTTCAAATATCTGCAGTAAAAGTATCATCAAATATCTGCAGTAAAAGTATCATCAGTACTTCAAATATCTGCAGTAAAAGTATCATCAGTACTTCAAATATCTGCAGTAAAAGTATCATCAGTACTTCAAATATCTGCAGTAAAAGTATCATCAGTACTTCAAATATCTGCAGTAAAAGTATCATCAGTACTTCAAATATCTGCAGTAAAAGTATCATCAGTACTTCAAATATCTGCAGTAAAAGTATCATCAGTACTTCAAATATCTGCAGTAAAAGTATCATCAGTACTTCAAATATCTGCAGTAAAAGTATCATCAGTACTTCAAATATCTGCAGTAAAAGTATCATCAGTACTTCAAATATCTGCAGTAAAAGTATCATCAGTACTTCAAATATCTGCAGTAAAAGTATCATCAGTACTTCAAATATCTGCAGTAAAAGTATCATCAGTACTTCAAATATCTGCAGTAAAAGTATCATCAGTACTTCAAATATCTGCAGTAAAAGTATCATCAGTACTTCAAATATCTGCAGTAAAAGTATCATCAGTACTTCAAATATCTGCAGTAAAAGTATCATCAGTACTTCAAATATCTGCAGTAAAAGTATCATCAGTACTTCAAATATCTGCAGTAAAAGTATCATCAGTACTTCAAATATCTGCAGTAAAAGTATCATCAGTACTTCAAATATCTGCAGTAAAAGTATCATCAGTACTTCAAATATCTGCAGTAAAAGTATCATCAGTACTTCAAATATCTGCAGTAAAAGTATCATCAGTACTTCAAATATCTGCAGTAAAAGTATCATCAGTACTTCAAATATCTGCAGTAAAAGTATCATCAGTACTTCAAATATCTGCAGTAAAAGTATCATCAGTACTTCAAATATCTGCAGTAAAAGTATCATCAGTACTTCAAATATCTGCAGTAAAAGTATCATCAGTACTTCAAATATCTGCAGTAAAAGTATCATCAGTACTTCAAATATCTGCAGTAAAAGTATCATCAGTACTTCAAATATCTGCAGTAAAAGTATCATCAGTACTTCAAATATCTGCAGTAAAAGTATCATCAGTACTTCAAATATCTGCAGTAAAAGTATCATCAGTACTTCAAATATCTGCAGTAAAAGTATCATCAGTACTTCAAATATCTGCAGTAAAAGTATCATCAGTACTTCAAATATCTGCAGTAAAAGTATCATCAGTACTTCAAATATCTGCAGTAAAAGTATCATCAGTACTTCAAATATCTGCAGTAAAAGTATCATCAGTACTTCAAATATCTGCAGTAAAAGTATCATCAGTACTTCAAATATCTGCAGTAAAAGTATCATCAGTACTTCAAATATCTGCAGTAAAAGTATCATCAGTACTTCAAATATCTGCAGTAAAAGTATCATCAGTACTTCAAATATCTGCAGTAAAAGTATCATCAGTACTTCAAATATCTGCAGTAAAAGTATCATCAGTACTTCAAATATCTGCAGTAAAAGTATCATCAGTACTTCAAATATCTGCAGTAAAAGTATCATCAGTACTTCAAATATCTGCAGTAAAAGTATCATCAGTACTTCAAATATCTGCAGTAAAAGTATCATCAGTACTTCAAATATCTGCAGTAAAAGTATCATCAGTACTTCAAATATCTGCAGTAAAAGTATCATCAGTACTTCAAATATCTGCAGTAAAAGTATCATCAGTACTTCAAATATCTGCAGTAAAAGTATCATCAGTACTTCAAATATCTGCAGTAAAAGTATCATCAGTACTTCAAATATCTGCAGTAAAAGTATCATCAGTACTTCAAATATCTGCAGTAAAAGTATCATCAGTACTTCAAATATCTGCAGTAAAAGTATCATCAGTACTTCAAATATCTGCAGTAAAAGTATCATCAGTACTTCAAATATCTGCAGTAAAAGTATCATCAGTACTTTAAATATCTAAAGTAAAAGTATCATCAGTACTTCAAATATCTGCAGTAAAAGTATCATCAGTACTTTAAATATCTGCAGTAAAAGTATCATCAGTACTTCATAAACAGTAGTCCTTGACGGGGAACTTCAGAACCGCCGGCCTGCCAAGGTTCACTCAGCTGAACCTTCAATCAACGTTTGCAGAACAACTGATCCACCATTTTCTTGGTTACCAAGGTGATGAGTCCATTGATGAGTCTCCATTGACTATGATGTCATCACTCCTGAAGCAGGGTCAGAAGTCCAAAGAACCACGGCCTTGGTCAGTTCTCCTTCAGCACCCTGGAATAAACTTTCCCGTGGAGGCTGAGCAATGCGACAAACGATAATTGAAGAACACGCCGTTCCCTTTGAGACCTGGAAGCATCTGTTCCTGATCCATGTGACACTGAAGAGTTTTGTCCGTCAAGACAAACAGTGTCCAGAGCCTTCAGAGTCGCAGGGAAGTTTCAGGACACCGAACCAAGAGCTTCTGGACTTCCTCAGTGACCTCTGCGTGAGCTAAGGGGGACTCCGGTTCAGGAGTTCGTCAAAGTATGTACTCGTTCCACTGCTCAACAATGTCCCTGCTCTGGATCAGCAGTTCACCTCCCCCACTGAACACAGCTTGATCTGAGCCCTGCATTCCCCTCCAGAGATGAACAGTTTCCCAGAACTTGAGGCCGAACGAAAGTCCTCCATGGCCTCCTTGAACTCCACCCCCACTGGGGTCTTTGTTATGGCAACTACTGGCCTGCTTGTACTTATCTGCTGCTTCAGAAGATCCCTGGACCACCAGAAAAACTCCTCCTTCCGCTTGACAGCTAAAAAACTACTAGTCCCAAGGAGGTCTCAACCTAGGCAATGCTGGCTCCAGACCCTGATCCGGAGTTTGATTCCAGGCCCAGCACATTGCATGGCGGCCTCAGATCAGTGCTTTTGAAGTCAGTTTATCAGAGTCCTGATGTCCATCGCTCGTATGAACGTGTGCTGTGTGTTTCAGAGATCAGCCGTGTGAGGAAGGACATGTACATCGACGCTCTCAACGGTTCAGAGAGAGTCAGCGAGCTACCAGACGCCGTCGGTCCAAACGTCCAACTGCAGGAGAAACTCTACGTCCCCACGAAGGAGCATCCTGACGTGAGTCTGACTTATTATTTATTATTATTATTATTTATTTGTTATTGATAGGTTGTCGTGGTAACCAGGGTGATTTCTCCGTGTTTCTCAGTTTAACTTTGTCGGGAGAATTCTGGGTCCTCGCGGTCTGACGGCGAAGCAGCTGGAGGCGGAGACAGGATGTAAGATCATGGTCAGAGGGCGGGGCTCCATGAGAGACAGGAAGAAGGTAACAGAGTGTCTTTGTGGTTGTTGTGTGGTTATCTGAAGTTGGTTGAAGGTTTTTAATAATAAAGTCTGTTCTGGATCAGGAAGTCCTGCTCTGTGACTGAGGCCCCCCAACCTGCAGGGCTGTAATCCAGCTCGGACTGTCAGTGAACGAATGACACGAGAGTTCAGCAAAATCTAAAATATGAAACATGGTTCACTAACGAATGAAACAAAGAAAGTGTTTAACGAGGTCAGCCACCTGCTACCCTAAGACAGAAAGAGGAGCAGGAGGAGGAGGAGGTGGAGCAGGAGAAGGTGGAGCAGGAGGAGGAGCAGGAGGAACAGGAGGAGCAGGAGGAGGAGGAGGTGGAGCAGGAGGAGCAGGGAGGAACAGGAGTAGCCGAGGGGAGGGAGTTTGGAGAATTAGGCGTGAGGAGCTGTTTATCAGTAGTGAGGCGCCGTCGGCACCCTGCTTCTCAATTCGTAGTATTAGTTGTCTCCGGCGTAGGAGGAGGTGGATGCCGGCGTAGTTCAGTCTTCCCAGTCGGCGCAGTATGATTCTTTTCGCCTTCGTCTTATGATTTTTTTCGCAGGCTTCGTAGCATTATTCGATTTCCGCATAATAGTCTTCGTCTGCGTTGTATATCATCTGTCGTATGTCCTGGTAAGCAGGAGGAGTTTTAGCAGGGATTGAAAGCAGGAGGGAGGAGGAAGGCAAAGGCGTGAGAGGAGGGTGGAGGAGGCAGTAGGAGGCTTAGTTTGGAGCAGGAGCAGAAAGGAAGGTTGTAGGCGTGAGGAAGGGAGGTTTTTAGGACAAAGGAGGAGGAGGTGGAGCAGGAGGAGGTGGAGGAGGAGCAGGAGATAATAACAGAAGTGTGAGCGAGGCTTTTGATTGGTTGTTTCTGGATTTCCTGCTGAAACAGACGATTTGTTTATCATAGTTCATCACACTGTGTTAAAATCGTCCAATCAGCTGCAGGTCCTCAGGTTGCTAGGCGGATTATGTCGTAATATGTTGATCATAGTGAAATAACTTCTTACTTCCTCTTTCTGTACAATCCACTTCCTGCCTTCAAAGAGAATTATCACCTGTCTGCCTCCACCTGTCTGCCTGTACCTGTCTGTCTGTACCTGTCTTCACCTGTCTGTCTGTACCTGTCTGTCTGTACCTGTCTGCCTGTACCTGTCTGTCTGTACCTGTCTTCACCTGTCTGTCTGTACCTGTCTTCACCCGTCTGTCTGTACCTGTCTTCACCCGTCTGTCTGTACCTGTCTTCACCTGTCTGTCTGTACCTGTCTGTACCTGTCTGTGTGCAGGAGGACCAGAATCGAGGGAAGCCTAACTGGGAGCACCTGAACGAGGATCTCCACGTCCTCATCACGGTGGAAGACGCTCAGAACCGAGCCGAGGTCAAACTGAAACGAGCCATGGAGGAAGTGAACAAGCTGCTGGTTCCTGCTGTGAGTCACCTGCCCGCGACCTTCTCCAGGTGTTAACAGTGTTTACATGGTGCAGCTTGTCATTGGTCGGTTGTCGGCGTGTTTCAGGCAGAGGGCGAGGACAGTCTGAAGAAGATGCAGCTGATGGAGTTAGCCATCCTGAACGGGACGTACAGAGACGCCAACATCAAGCCCTGTAAGAGACCGACCAATCAGAGTGCAGCAAACACAGACTCTCTGACTAACCTCCCCTCCTCCTCTCCTCTCCTCTCCTCTCCTCTCCCCTCCTCCTCCTCCTCCTCCTCTCCTCCTCTCCCCCTTCTCCTCTCCTCCTCTCCCTCTCCTCCTCCTCCTCTCCGCCTCCTCTCCTCCTCCTC
>NW_020851961.1:104916-108386 GCF_000972845.2 Larimichthys crocea | reverse complement strand
CCTCCTCTCCTCTCCTCTCCTCTCCCCTCCTCCTCTCCCTCCTCCTCCTCCTCCTCCTCCTCCTCAGCCTCCCTCACCTTCTCTCTTGCAGCTTCCTCTCAGGCGCCTCGTTTCCTCTCAGGCCCCGCCCCTGTCGTGGCTCCACCAACTGCCCTGCGTACATCTGCCTCCACAGGCCCCGCCCTCATGCCTCTGATTCGTCAGATTCAGACGGTGCTGCCCAATGGGACGCCTCACCCAGCGGCTCTGATGCCGGGGGCGGGGCCTGAGTCCGGTTTAATTTACGCAGCGCCGTACGACTACCCATACACTCTGGCGCCAGCCTCCATCTTGGAGTACCCTCTGGACTCTGGTGCGGTGTTGGGTAAGCCCGCCCCTCCCTGCTCCTGCGACTGCTCCCCCACGCCTCATCACCACCCACACGGTCAGTGGAGCCCTGCCCCCACGCTGCTCCTCAGACACGCCTCCTAGAAGATGGAAAAACAAGCGCTCCTCAGCTGATCGATAAGTCATCAGTTCAGAGCAGAAATATAAAAACCATGTGAGGTTTGTCCGCAGGGGGCGCTGTTCCTCCAACAACAGGTCTTAATTTCACTGTCAGCCGTGGACGAGGCATTCAGGTACACCTGTGTTCACTGCCTCCACTGTTCTGATTGGCTGAAGATGTTTGTACTACTGTCGACTCAGCTTCCTGTCAGAGAGAACATCATGTCACCTGACTGCAGCTTCTCTACCTGATGTCACCTGACTGCAGCTTCTTGCACTGAAACACGTAACACCTGTGAATCTGTGAACTGAAGCTAACATACTTACCACACATGTCCAACATACAGATGTAGACTGCACTTTATTGATCCCTTTGGGATGACTCCCTCAAGGAAACTGAATAACTGAATTTGAAATTGAAACATATCTACAACATACTTCCAACATATGTAAAACATACTTCCAACCAGTGTTTGGTATAGTAACTTTGAAAGTAGTTAATTAGGTTACAACGTTACCATCAATTAAAAGTAATCTGTGACATCACAGCGTCACCTATGAATAAAAGTCCTATAATAATAATAATAATAATAATAATAATAATTAATAATAATAATAGCTGAGACGCCTGACAATGAATACTGTCCGTCATCCAACCAAACTAACAACCACAGGACAACAGTCACGCTTGGATGTTTTTTTAATTTCCCACACCCACAACACACACAACACACACACACACACACACACACACACACACACACACACACACTGTCTGACAAAAAGCAGGACGCAAAAAACAAAGTTACTGATTACTTATGCACAAAACTAACGCGTTACTTTGTTTACTTTGTAACACGTTACCCACAATGCTTCCAAAATTCCTCAGTGTTCAGATTGATGCTAACTGTGACTTCTGTAGTTTAAATGTTTTAAAGATGTTTTTTAGAACTGAGATTATTATAATTTATCATGAAGTTGATTAAATAACATAATTTCCAACGACTTAAAGCACTAAAAATAATATTATTAATAATATTATAAAATAATTGTTATTTTTGATTAAAAAATTTTTACTTTTTAAAATTTTTTTAAAAATAATTTCTTCACGTAACTGAAATATATGTATATATTTTTCTAACTCAGGTCTGAACCGTAATGCTTGTGCCTTCACTTGTTTCTGTTTGGTTATTTTATTATTTACAAACTGAAAATTAAAAACTAGTTTTAATGTTTGTTAGAAACTCACCGACATTTAAAATGACAACTTCCTGCTTCGTTATTTGAAGGACTTCACGATTTACTGTGATGACGAATAACGGACCTCGGAAACACTTTGAAAATATTTGTTTGTTTAGCTCTAAACTTCATTTACAGTCAAAGTGAACTTTGTTTCATCCTCGTGTGTCCAGCACAGGGTCAGGACATGTTTAGCCTAGCTTAGCACAAAGACTGGAAGCAGGTACAAACTGTTAGCCTCTGTCTAACTGCAGATAAAACCACGTTTCTCCACCTCTTCGATGAACAACATGGAACTGAAAGGTGATGCAGCTAGACTCACACTTCCCCCTGGCTTCCAGTCCTTGTGCTAAGCTGGGCTAATCACATCCTGGACCTGCTCTGTACTAAGACACCCAGAGAAGAAACATTTGCTAAACCTTTTAAAAGTTTTCAGCAGTTCATGTGAGTTAGCTAACACGTTGAATTGGATTTTGACTTCCTTCAGAGTCAGAGTGGAGGCTGAACTGGTTCTGAAGGTTCTGAGAAACCTTCAGAACCTTAAGGTCCACCGCCTCCTCTTCCTCCACCAGCACAGCTGACCTTTCAAACCTTACAGACGAAGATTTAAAGAGAATAAATGTTTCCATGAGTTTCAGAAGTCTGAGATATTTTGGATGTTTCTGTGATTTTGAAGAACGTCGTGCCTCACTGAAATCTATAAATATGAAAAGTATGAAGAAGAAAAGTTTGTAGCAGCTTTGTAGACTTTTTAGAAATGTTCTGAATTTTTGAATGCTTTATACAAAAGAAGGGAGTTTCCCTGTTTATATGCAACTTTTTATGAATGACGGTGTGTTTGAGCTGACGGCTGTTGCACCTGTCCAGGTGTTACTTTGTGACTTGCATGTTTGTTGTAAAGAGAAATCAATCCTTTTGAAATGCAATAAAAAAAAAAATCTATGATGACGTGAAACCTCTGTTTGATCTGAAAACAATCTCACCAGAGACAGATGGACCAGAACAACCAAGAAACACCACGAGGAACAAGGCCAACAGTACCGCAAAACTGCAGGAGCTAATGACGGGGGGGGGGGGGGGGGGTGGTTCAGGAAAGGGCCCCCAAATTGGCACGAGGGCTACATTAAATAACCAAAAACATCAAAGAAAACACAACAGAAACCGTATAAACCAAAATTGACTGGACAACCAGTAAAAAAACACCAAGCTACCTGTATTGTTTACTTTACATGTAATTTTACTGTTATGTGTCTAGTACAAGATTCTTACTGTAATATTTTAAAGTGATATCTTATGTATTTATACAGTACAGATTTTTTACAGTACAGAAGTTTTACTGTAATTTCCCACAGTACATAATATGAAATATCCCACAGTACACTGAATACTGTAGTTTTTGACCAAATTTAGTGTCCAAATCTACTGGCACAAAAAACCAGTCAATCACTGTGGATTGGCATAAGAAGTCAGAATAGGGAAATCAGACCTCGCTAAGTAGACTGAAGTCATCGCGGAGCCGACTGAAGTCCTGAGTGACTCAGACTGAGTCAACTCAGACTGAATCAAAGACGAATGAAGTCAGACTGCAGACTGAGTCAGACTCAACTGTCAGCTTCAGGTCAAGATCAGACTGACACTGAATTCAGATGAGCAGATCGAGAGTCATCCAGAATCAGACTGAGATCAGACGAACGTCAAATACTCAGACAGTCGACAGTCTGATCAGACTGAAAGTCCGACTGAAG
>NW_020851961.1:81822-104906 GCF_000972845.2 Larimichthys crocea | reverse complement strand
GGGGGGGGGGGGGGGGGGGGGGGGGGGGGGTTCAGGAAAGGACCCAATTGCACGAGGGCTACATTAATAACCAAAAACATCAAAGAAACACGGATAAACCAAAAGGCGACTGGAAACCAGGTAAAAAAACACCATCTCACTGTATTTTTTACTGTACATGTAATTTTACTGT
The DNA here is from genome assembly GCF_000972845.2 of Larimichthys crocea. Classification (NCBI taxonomy): domain Eukaryota; kingdom Metazoa; phylum Chordata; class Actinopteri; family Sciaenidae; genus Larimichthys; species Larimichthys crocea. The sequence continues at coordinate 104,734 of NW_020851961.1, read as the reverse complement.
TATGTTATAGTACAAGATATCTTACTGTAATATTTTAAAGTATGATATCTTAGTGTATTTTATACAGTACATGATATTTTACAGTACATGACGTTTTACTGTAATTTCCCACAGTACATAATATGAATATTCCCACAGTAACTCTGAATACTGTAGTTTTTGACCAAATAGTGTACAATAATCTACTTGGCACAAAAACAGTAAATCACTGTGGATTTGAAGTCAGAATAAAATCAGACTCAGAATGAAGTCAGACTGAAGTCAGACTCAGACTGAAGTCAGACTGAAGTCAGAATGAAGTCAGACTCAGACTGAAGTCAGACTGAAGTCAGACTCAGACTGAAGTCAGACTGAAGTCAGACTCAGACTGAAGTCAGACTGAAGTCAGACTCAGACTGAAGTCAGACTCAGACTGAAGTCAGACTGAAGTCAGAATGAAGTCAGACTCAGACTGAAGTCAGACTCAGACTGAAGTCAGAATGAAGTCAGAAGTAGAAACCATGTTGAAGGTTCATTATCTTCAGTCTTTGAGCCTGTGTGAGCTTCAGTCTGTGGAGGAAGAGGAGACAACTCTCCAGTGTTTGAGTTTAGGATGCAGTGCTAATTTTTAACCACTAGACATCAGTGTTACACATGAAGTTACATACTGTTCATTTAGGTGAGAAACTTTTTTTGAACCCTGAAAGTCTCTCAAGTCTCTCTTAGAATTACCCTGCAAATCAGCAGTAACCCACAATAAACCATGTGAAGACAATGGATGAGTTTTTGTTGAAGCACTTAGGGGAAACTCTTTGGTCAGTTTTGTCAGGTTAAAACTGAGTTCTGTTGGGTCCAGCTGACTGTTTGTCATGACTTCATGGAGTTTAACTTCTGTCACATCAATCAGCAGGAAATCAGTTCACTCTAAACCTCATCATGCATCACCATGTATGGTTGGTTGTTTGGTTCTGTTGGACCCTTTGACAGTCTAATTAGACAGAGCTTCTGGGTCCATGATCCGTCTCAGCATTTGTCTAAAGGGTTCACCTGAGTTCACCAAAGGTCAGCAGAAGGGTTCATCTCTGTCATCTGTTGAAGAGGTGATGGAGGAGGTCGAGTCCAGGTTCACGTGTATGGAGCCCCCTGCTGGTCTGGTTATTCTAGGGTAACTTCCACTGGGTACCAGGAGGAGCCTCAAACCCAGTGTGGACTATCAGTAACAGGCTGTGGATGTCAACACTGTTGACCAGGTCTGCAGCTGATCTGTGGATCACAGCTGCACATAGGAAGAGGAGGAACCACTGGCAGCTGCTGGAGCTGAAGTGGTTGAGCTGAATACTTCAATATACATGTAAGATGTATGTATGGTTATACATGTAAGATGTATGTATGGTTTACATTTTAGATGATGGAGCTAAAGCACTCTATGGTTACAATACTTAATCAATACTTCCTTTTATTGCATAACAGCAACAGCAAAATAAATAAAACTCATCCTAAACATTTCAGCAACTCATCCTTGTTATTTGAAAAATAGTTTGCTCTTCTGCTCTCTAGCCAAACATGCCATGTCTGAGCACTAAAAAAGATTTTAAACTCCTCTTTGACGCCCTAAAGAACTGTGGAAAGTCTGTTTTTATATCCGGCCCCATCCCGACTGTGCGTCGTGGAGCTGGCCGTTTTAGTAGACTCCTCAGCCTTCACACTTGGCTCCAATCCGCCAGCAGGATCTACAACTTTGGTTTTATTGACAATTTTAACTTGTTCTGGGATCGTGACTCTCTCTTTAAACGTGATGGGATCCACCCAAACAAGAGGGGGAGCCAAATGCTGTGTGCCAACCTGCAGCACGCGGTGCACACCTTTCCATGTGACTGACTATCTACTACCCCCCCAATGACTGAAGCTCTTTTTCAGGAGGGCTCCCCCTTCAGGTCCCTCCTGCCACTCACACCCACATCTGCTCACAACCAGCCCTCTGTTTGCCCTAGAGGTCCTAAAAGCCCAACCACCACATATATTTTTTGCCAGCTAAATGCCTCAAAGGGCACAGGTGGCCCAAGCTATATTCCAGCTATTGAGCCTCGCCGGAGATACATCCACCGAGGGTCCCGCCGGCATTTCCACCACAACAACTCAACAGCGATAAGATCCATCTGGTCCACCTCTCGTCACCATTCACGCTCCACCACCAGGGCTGTCAACCACAGTGTGTTAGCCCACCTAGCCCGGTCCGCTAACACCTCCACCTGCTCCGACAGCTCCGCACTCAACTTCGCTCTTCTCAACATCCGCTCACTAACTAACAAGGGACAACTCATCCAGGACATCATCACGGACAATAAACTGGACTTTCTCTGTTTAACCGAAACATGGCAACAGCCCAACGACTTCACCCAGCTCAATGAATCCACTCCAGCTGGGTTTGTTTACATCTCACAACCTCGCGCCTCCGGCCGGGGGGGAGGTCTCGCGGTAATTCACCGCGGGACCTTCTCAGTCTCACCGGTGTCTGTACCTGCCTTCAGCTCGTTCGAGTCCACTGTGTGCGGGCTGTCAGGACCCGTTCCAACCGTCATCGCCACTGTCTACCGTCCCCCCAAACAGAACAGTGAATTTTTAAATGACTTTGCTGCCTTTCTCACTCATTTATTATCCCTCTCACCAAACATAATAATACTGGGTGATTTTAATATTCACATGGACAATATCAATCTGCCTCTCACCAAAGACTTCACTTCCTGTTTAGAAAGCTTTGGCTGTCAGCAACACATCACCTTCCCCACACACTCCAAAGGACATATTCTGGATTTAATCTGCTGCTCTGGTGTCACTCCCTCTGATCTCACAGCCAATGAACTCCCCATAACTGACCACTTCCTCATTTCATTTACAGTGAAACTCACTCTCTCCATCTCCAAACAACCACGCCTCATCTCACTCCGGAATATAAAAAACATTAACCCTGCCACTCTCACCGCTTGCATCAACTCCCCCTGCCTCCCTGACATCCAAAATCTATCCACCCCTGATGATCTGGTTTCTCACTACAACACTGGACTTCTCAATATCCTTAATACCCTCGCCCCGTTAAAAACCAGAACTGTTTCTTTCACTGTCTCCGCCCCCTGGTTCACCCCTGCTCTCCGTCTCATGAAGGCAAAAGGACGACAACTGGAACGCCTCCACAGGAAAACGGGTCTCACTATTCACAAGGAAATGTACAAAAACCACATGTCACTCTACAAGGACTCCATCACCAGCACCAAAACACACTACTACTCTGGAATAATCACCGCCAATCAAGGAAACTCCAAAACACTCTTCTCCCTCCTCAACAACATCACCCAACCTCAAGACTCTCTCCCCTCTCACTGCTACACAACCACCTTCTGCAACTCCATCATGTCATTTTTCACTGAAAAGATCAAAAATATCCACCAGCAGCTTGGATCAATCCCTCACCTCAACATCTCAACTGACTGGCACCCACCCACACACCCATTCCCCACCTTTCATCTCCCCTCCCTCTCTGAGATCGCAGAACTCATCAAGCAATCCAAACCATCCACCTGCCAACTGGACCCCCTCCCCACACAACTAGTAAAAGCGTGCTCTCCCTCCCTGGTCCCCCTCATCTCTGCCATCATTCACTCATCTCTCACCACTGGAACTGTTCCAACATCCCTCAAAACAGCTACCATTACCCCAATTCTAAAAAAACCTGGTGCCGACCCCTCCGATTTCAACAACTTCCGCCCCATATCTAATCTACCTTTCATCTCAAAAATCCTAGAAAAAACAGTCGCCACCCAACTCCATTCACACCTATCCCGCAATAACCTGTATGAACAGTTCCAGTCTGGTTTCCGCCCACTCCACAGCACAGAAACTGCACTTCTCAAAATCACCAATGACCTTCTCATGGCAGCTGATTCTGGACTCCTCACCATCCTCATCCTCCTCGATCTGTCAGCAGCTTTTGATACCATCTGTCACACCACCCTCCTCCACCGACTATCCACCATCGGCATCACCCACACCACTCTTACCTGGTTCACATCATATCTCTCTGGCCGCACTCAATTCATTCAAATTAAGTCCCTCAAATCCACCCCCTCCCCTGTTACCTCTGGTGTGCCCCAGGGCTCTGTCCTGGGGCCTCTACTTTTCATCATTTACCTCCTTCCCATTGGCAATATCTTCCGCAAATATAACATCTATTTCCACTGTTATGCCGATGACACCCAGCTCTATCTCACCACCAAACCCTCCTCCTCTCTCCCACCCACCTCCCTTACTGACTGCATCACCGAAATAAAAAACTGGTTCACCCAAAACTTCCTGAAACTAAACAGCAATAAAACCGAGGTTCTCCTCATTGGTACCAAATCCACCATATCCAAAACTGACAGCTTATCATTCACAATTGACAACTCCACTGTTTCACCCTCCCCCCAAGTTAAGAGATCAATAAGATTACCAGGACTGCATACTTCCATCTACGAAACATTAATCGACTCCGCCCCTCACTCACCCCCCACACTGCCGCCATCCTTGTTCACAGTCTCGTCACTTCCCGCCTAGATTACTGTAACTCTCTCCTCTTCGGCCTCCCTCAAAAAACCCTCCATAAACTTCAACTGGTCCAGAATTCAGCTGCCCGCATCATAACCCGGACCCCCTTCATCCACCACATCACTCCTGTCCTCCAACAGCTCCACTGGCTCCCGGTTCAGTGGCGCATACAATTCAAAGTTCTACTACTTACATTTAAGGCCATCCACAACCTCGCCCCTCTGTATCTGTCAGATCTCATTCACATTCAAACACCCTCCCGTGCCCTCAGATCCTCTTCATCCATACACCTGTCTGTTCCCTCCGCCCGCCTCACCACCATGGGGAGCAGAGCATTCAGCCGCTCTGCTCCCCGACTCTGGAACTCATTACCACCCACACTCAGAAACACGGACTCTTTCACCCTCTTCAAATCCCAACTTAAAACATACCTGTTTACAACCGCCTATCCACCATGACATCATCCCTGCATGCACATTTTCTCCTTTCTTTTTTTTTTTTTTTTTTTTTTGTTTTTTATTGATTTTTGGTTTATTGATGTTGTTTTTCTGTGTTTTAAATGTTTTATGCTGTTTTTAAATGTGATGTGTACGGTGACCTTGAGTGTCAGAAAGGCGCCTTCAAATAAAATTTATTATTATTATTATTATTATTATTATTATTATTATTATTATTATTATGCCTGATCACCTGTTCACCTGTGCTCAGGTGATGTCTACAGAGTTAACACCCCCTGACATCATTGCATCATCACAATCATTTCAGCAATATCATGTCAACATGGTCAACAAAATTTCATCAGCATAATTTGATATATAGGCAGCAGCATGATTATAAGTTACTCACATAAATATGATATGGTATGGGTAAAACACAGATCATTGTAAAGGCTTCAACACAGAGTATACAAAGTACTACATAAAGAGTAGTAACAGAAGTATCTGAACTGAGACTCAGGATCAGGTCTCCTTTAAACGAGGAGGTCTCCTTTAAACGAGGAGGTCTCCTCTAAACGAGGAGTGCGCTTTGTCATGGAGGAGGTGCCACAATCAGGAAGTACTACCTGTCAGAACACGGTGGTTTGATTTTTGTCCTGATGTCACACGATGACGTCAAAGCATCAGAAACATGTTTTGATGTTTGCTGTCATCTGGTGGTCACAACGAGCAGCTGCAACAAAAACAAAATAAGTTTTTAAATGAAAGAGAATGTAACGTAATAAAACGAAGATCGTGAGTGTAAAGGAGGTGGGATCAGAGTCTGGGACCCAGCAGTCTGCACAGAGACCTGATGCCATCTGCAGAAAACCTGTAGCTCCCAAAAGGAAATTCAATAAAGTCAGTGAGCAAGCGACCTTGGGTCCTTTGCAAGATGCTATATAAGTTAATTATTATTAGCTCATCTGTTTATCAGAGTCATACAGTCTGATGGAGTTACATTTACTCAGTCGCTCATATCTGCAGTCCATTTCAATTAAAAGAATCAACTGATTCATAATCAGAGTACAGCTGCATAGATGTGAATTAACCATTTGGATTGTAATTGAGAGTGTGTAACTGTGCTCTACTTACACATTCAGGCGGTCAGCAATACTTCGCCACGCTTTCTCTCTTTGCTTCATCACTGTGGCGGTGTTGCCTTTCTTTTTAATGATGTCTTTCACCTCCTCGTATCCCTCCATGAGAATTTCTGCCTCCGACAGGGAAAAGTAAGCCAGCCGCTCTACTTGACATGGTGAATCCGTGAATCTGTGATCGGTGGCGGGGTCTATCTGAGGGAGCAGCGAGCGTGCACTTATCCAGGATTGGTTTCACCTGGCTTGATGAATCCGGGTCTGCTCATCCTGGCTTGGTCTTTGTGCAACCAATTAAGCCTGGATGCTCTTGTTTTGGATTCACTGAGCTCAGTTCAGTCACTTATCCTGGAAGTCTTTGTAGCATCTCTTGTTGTCTTTGTGTCGTCTCTTGTTGTCTTTGTGTCGTCTCTTGTCTTCGTGTCGTCTCTTGTTGTCTTTGTGTCATCTCTTGTTGTCTTTGTGTCATCTCTTGTTGTCTTTGTGTCGTCTCGTCTTTGTGACATCTCGCGTTTGTGTCGTCTCTTGTAGTCTTTGTGTCGTCTCTTGTTGTCTTTGTGGCATCTCTTGTTGTCTTTGTGTCGTCTCTTGTTGTCTTTGTGTCATCTCGTCTTTGTGACATCTCTTGTTGTCTTTGTGTCGTCTCTTGTTGTCTTTGTGGCGTCTCTTGTTGTCTTTGTGTCATCTCTTGTTGTCTTTGTGTCGTCTCGTCTTTGTGACATCTCTTGTTGTCTTTGTGTCGTCTCTTGTTGGCTTTGTGTTGTCTCGTCTTTGTGACATCTCTTGTTGTCTTTGTGTCGTCTCTTGTTGTCTTTGTGTCATCTCTTGTCTTTGTGTCATCTCTTGTCTTTGTGTCGTCTCGTCTTTGTGTCGTCTCTTGTTGTCTTTGTGTCGTCTCTTGTTGTCTTTGTGTCGTCTCGTCTTTGTGACATCTCACGTCTTTGTGTCGTCTCTTGTTGTCTTTGTGTCGTCTCTTGTTGTCTTTGTGACGTCTCTTGTTGTCTTTGTGTCGTCTCTTGTCTTTGTGTCGTCTCTTGTCTTTGTGTCGTCTCGTCTTTGTGACATCTCTTGTTGTCTTTGTGTCGTCTCTTGTCTTTGTGTCGTCTCTTGTTGTCTTTGTGACATCTCTTGTTGTCTTTGTGTCATCTCTTGTTGTCTTTGTCGTCTCTTGTTGTCTTTGTCGTCTCTTGTTGTCTTTGTGACATCTCTTGTCTTTGTGTCGTCTCTTGTTGTCTTTGTGTCGTCTCTTGTTGTCTTTGTGTCATCTCTTGTTGTCTTTGTCGTCTCTTGTCTTTGTGTCATCTCTTGTCTTTGTCGTCTCTTGTCTTTGTGTCGTCTCTTGTTGTCTTTGTCTCGTCTTTCTTTCGTCTCTTGTTGTCTTGTGTCGTCTCTTGTTGTCTTTGTGTCGTCTCTTGTTGTCTTTGTCTCGTCTTTCTTTCGTCTCTTGTTGTCTTGTGTCGTCTCTTGTTGTCTTTGTGTCGTCTCTTGTTGTCTTTGTCTCGTCTTTCTGTCGTCTCTTGTTGTCTTGTGTCGTCTCTTGTTGTCTTGTGTCGTCTCTTGTTGTCTTTGTGTCATCTCTTGTTGTCTTTGTGTCGTCTCGTGTTGTCTCTTGTCTTTGTCGTCTCTTGTTGTCTTTGTCGTCTTTTGTTGTCTCTTATTGTCTTGTTGTCTTTGTCGTCTCTTGTTGTCTTGTGTCGTCTCTTGTTGTCTTTGTGTCGTCTCTTGTTGTCTTTGTCTCGTCTTTCTGTCGTCTCTTGTTGTCTTGTGTCGTCTCTTGTTGTCTTGTGTCGTCTCTTGTTGTCTTTGTGTCATCTCTTGTTGTCTTTGTGTCGTCTCGTGTTGTCTCTTGTCTTTGTCGTCTCTTGTTGTCTTTGTCGTCTTTTGTTGTCTCTTATTGTCTTGTTGTTTTTGTCGTCTCTTGTTGTCTTTGTCGTCTCTTGTTGTCTTTGTGTCGTCTCTTGTTGTCTTTGTCTCGTCTTTCTGTCGTCTCTTGTTGTCTTGTGTCGTCTCTTGTTGTCTTGTGTCGTCTCTTGTTGTCTTTGTGTCATCTCTTGTTGTCTTTGTGTCGTCTCGTGTTGTCTCTTGTCTTTGTCGTCTCTTGTTGTCTTTGTCGTCTTTTGTTGTCTCTTATTGTCTTGTTGTCTTTGTCGTCTCTTGTTGTCTTGTGTCGTCTCTTGTTGTCTTTGTGTCGTCTCTTGTTGTCTTTGTCTCGTCTTTCTTTCGTCTCTTGTTGTCTTGTGTCGTCTCTTGTTGTCTTTGTCGTCTCTTGTTGTCTGTGTCGTCTGTTGTCTCTTATTGTCTTGTCTCTTGTTGTCTGTGTCGTCTGTTGTCTCTTATTGTCTTGTCTCTTGTTGTCTTTGTCGTCTCGTCGTCTTGTGTCTCTTCAGTAAAAAGTGAAACAGGAAGTCTGTTTTAAAGGTTTATTACAAAACTCAAGACAAAACATGTCAACTGGGTTTATTCTATCAGCAAACACGAAACAAACCAACACAACAAGAAGGAGAACTGAACACAAACCAGGAGGAGGAGGAGGAGGAGGAGCAGGTGGAGCTTCTTTTCTTATCTCTACGGGATTGGTTGGTAGTGCGACACATTTATAAATAGGTCACGTTAAATTAAGTCACACGTTTTTTTTTTCTTAAGAGGGGATGTGATGGGTTTGTTTTGGCTCGCTCTGGTCCGGTAGGCGAAAGTGGCCAAGCCCTTCCTATGAGGGAGTCAGAGGGGAGGTGATGGGTTTGTTTTGGCTGCTCCGTCTGTCAGGAAGGAGAATGTGAAGCTCGTCCATGATTGGTCCACTAAGAGTCTTTAATAAACTCCAGTCGACCAATCAGAACAACTTGTTTGTGAATCTTTAATGAGCTGATTTGAAGGCTTTTACTTTGAAAAAACAGATGTCCAAGCCTCTTCCTGTTGGTGATGCTGAACGACGAAGGTGGCGGTGGTGTTGCTACGGTAACGAGGGCAGCTGGAGTTAGTCACATTTACATATAATTAATATTCATATATTGAATCATCGATCCGATCTCATTAATTATTCGTCTCTCCGCTGTCCATCGCACAGCTGAAGAACTACAAACATGGTCGACGAGCTTCATGCAAACGGTAATATGAAGGAATGCCGGCTCGACCAATCAGAACGCAGAGAACCGATCAAAATGGCAGCCAATCAAATAACTCTGATCGAACCAGGAAGTAACAAACAAACGAACGTCGGGAGCTGATTGGAGGTTTATTAACGACACGCTGATCGATCGGCTCGTTAATGATCGATAATTAAATATTTATTTTGGATTTCAAACGACTGACGTGAAAAATGATTTGACAGGAAATAAATTAAATAAATTAAGAGGGGGCGGGGCTTAGGCTAAACTCCCACAATGCTCCGCAAGCATCCCGGGGCTGATGGGAAATATGTTAACAAGTGGGTGTGGCCTGTGACAGAGCAGTGACTGATGGGAAATGGAGTGTAGAGTGCAACCTCATAGACAGGTGGAGGAGGGTGGGGCAGTGGGCGGGGCCTGGGGTAACACTTTAATCTAATCCCATCCTTAAGAGCAATTAGCTAACGGCCAGTTATGACCATATATGGATACAACCATAAAAGGAGAACCCCCCCGCCGTACGACCATATATGGATGTCCTGCTGCTATCTACACCAAAAAAAAAACAAACAAAAAAAAAAAAACAGTTCCTGTCCTCGAACCTGTATGAACACGAGGCCCAGAACCAGTCTCCAACTGGTCCAGAACTTTTACAAATTAGAACTTTTCCAGAACTGGTCCCAAATCGGTCCAGAACCAGTCAGCACTGATTCAGAACCAACCCAGAACCAGTCCAAACTCAGTCCAGAGCAGGGCGACTTTACTCAGAGTCGGACTCCAGTGGCGCGGTCTCGTCTAAGACGACTCTCTTTCGGCGCTTGGCGGTGGCGGCCTGGGCCCGTTGCTCCTCCTCCAGGTGTGCCTTCTTATGGCGGGAGAAGCTGGACGAGTGCATGAAGGTCTTGTTGCAGGCCGAGCAGGTGTATGTCTTGGCGGTCTTGGTGGCGGCGGAGGGGAGTCCGGTCTTGACGTGGAGCTGCTTCTGGTGCTGCTGCAGCTTTACCCGCTCGCCGCCGTCCGCCGCCCTGTGGGTCTGCTGGTGCCGTGCCAGGCTGGAGGCATGACTGAACCGCTTCCCGCACTGGCTGCAGCCGTGGCGACCAGTGCCGCCGCCGCCGCCGCCTCCTCCACTGCCCTGCTCCTCCTCCCCCTCCTGAGGGAGGGCAGTGCCCCGTTTTGGGGCCCGCCCCCCCCGGCGGCGGCGGTTCTTCTTACACAGGGTGTAGAAGTTGGGCTTGTCACGGGAGCAGAGCTTAAGGCGGATCTTCAGGTCGGACGAGGACTCGCCCAGGTTCTCCTTGCCAGGCGTGTAGTTGTCCAGCAGCTCCTTGACGTGGGTCACCTGATGTTTGGACAGCTGTGTGGACGTCCTGAAGCTCATGTCGCACTGCGGGCAGGCGTAGAACTTATCGCCACCACCCTGACCCTGAATGATGACGGCCGCCACGTGCTGCTGCTGCCTCTTGGTCTTCTTGTTCTTGCCACCGGCCTTCAGCGAGTGGCGAAGGGCGGGCATGTTGGGGCCGAGGGCGGCGTCCTTGGGGAGGCCTTTGCCTTTCTTGTGGATGAGGCGATGACGCGACAGGCTGGAGCTGTGGTTGAACTCCTTCCCACAGATGTTGCAGGGGTGAATCCGCCGCTTCCCGTGCAGCCGCAGGTGACTGCCCAACATCCTGTCAACACAGGAAACAGGAAGTTCAAACCAGGAAGAAGCTGTTCATCAAAAGAAACATTCAGATAATGTTTGGACAGGTGACCTGGCCTTGTTGATCTGGACTAACAGGCGACCTGGTCTTGTTGATATGGACTAACAGGTGACCTAGTCTTGGTCTGGACTAACAGGTGACCTGGTCTTGGTCTGGACTAACAGGTGACCTCGTCTTGATGATCTTGTCTGACCGGTACCGACCTGCTGCCTTTGAAGCTCATGCCACAGTGGGGGCAGGTGTAGCGGGCCTCCTGATGGGTTGGCTCCAGGGTCCGTTTGTTGGGTGGCGCCGCCCCGCCGGTCTTCCCGGTGTGTGTCTGCTGGTGGCGGTAGAGGCTGGAGGCGTGGCTGTAGCACTTCCCGCAGTAGCTGCAGCGGTACTGGCGCTCGTCTGGCTCGTAGTCTGCCTGGTCCGAGTCCAGCTCTCCGTCCAGCTGGCTGCTCCCCGCCTCCACCAGAACCTCATGCTCCTCCTCGGTGTCGTCCTCGTCTTCGTCAGAGTCCGTCTTTATCTCCACACTCTGCTCCGTCACCTCGCACGGGTACACCTCCTCGTACGGCGCGAAGAAGGCCTCGTCCGTCTCGATCTTCAGCTGGTCTGCCGTCAGCTCCGACGGGTCGTCCGAGTCCTTCTTCACGCACGAGATGGTGAACTTGGACCCGACCTCGGCCCACTTCACCACGTACTCGATGGGCTGCGTGTCCAACTCCACCGTGATGAAGTCTGCACCCAGAGCGTCGGACTCCGACACCGCCAGCTCCGTCTCCGAGTCCTCCATCCTAAACCGAGCCGGGCGGAGGGAGAAGAAGGAAAGAGGAGCTGCTACAGGCCTGAGGAGGAGCAGAAAGGTTAGTATGTAGCCTTTACGAGGTCTGAACAGATCAACACACACCAGAACCAGACCCAGGACCAGAACCAGAACCAGACCCAGGACCAGAACCAGACCCAGGACCAAAACTAGGACGAGACCCAGGACAAGGACCAGAACTAGGACCAGAACCAGGACAAGGACCAGAACCAGGACAAGGACCAGAACTAGGACCAGAACCGGAACCAGGACAAGGACCAGAACCAGTTCAGACCCAGTTACATTTAGCTCTGAGGCTACAGTCAGCTGATTGGTTGGATTAATATAATTTACATATGTTAATTTATTCATGGTTCATTCACTGATCAATGTGTTGACTGATTATTGTAATCTGATTACTCATTGTGTTCACTGATTAAACTTGATGAAGGTCACCTGACCTGTCAATCAAAACATGACATATGTTCATTCTTATTGATCAGCTGTGATGTCACATTAATCAGCTGATCCAATAATCAATCAGCCAATCACATCGTTTGATGACGCTGACATGCCCATACAAGGTCAGGAGTCCGTGACGTCACAGTGACATCTGACCTGTCAATCAAAACAACAGCCAACAGACGAGTTGACGTTTGTGACGTCATTAACGCGATTCACAACGTCACACAGCCGTCAGCTCACACGTGTGTCGGTTTGGACCGGGTCAGAACGTCCCGCCGAACCCAGTTCATGTTCGGACACAGGGCTCGGCCCGCCCCTCCTTAGAGCGGGTCCGTTAAACACCGACACGCGGGCAGTCCCGCATTACCGGAGAATCTGACCGACAGGACTTCCCGGTGCGGAGCCGCGGAGGGCGGTGCAGGCTGGGCCCGTCCATCCTGTCACAGCCGAACTCCGCACGAGACCGTCCGGTTCCGTTAAATCGGCAGAACCGGTTAGAAATCCGGTGTGTGGGCGGGAACACGGCGCACGGTTAAATCGGTGGTTCTGTGAGCGGAGTTCCGGGGCTCGGCCCGGCCCGGTGTCAGGAAGCAGCGGAGCGTTCCCGAGCAGAACCCGAACTGTCAAAATAAAAGAGCCAAAGCACCAAATCCACGACCGGAACCGGGCCGGAGGGGAGACGGTCCGGTTCGGTTACTCACCGAGCTTTCGTCGGGACTTTACCGGCGGAGACGGTACAATAAACAGGAAGCAGGGACGTGGACACAAAGCATTGTGGGAAAGGATTAAATGGTAACGGAAGCACGGCGGATTGCCCTTCAAAATAAAAGCCCACAAACTACAAAATAAAACAAATTACCGGATGAATATATGAGCTGCTATGACGTCACAGAGCTCGTTTGGCTCGTCCTACCTGCACACGGCGAGGTGACGTCACGTCCAGTCTCTGTGACGTCAATTTATTTTTTATAATTCATCAACAGGAAGTAGATTTATTCACGAGCTTCTGCCTGACAACAGATTACCTCATTAATATTCATGATCTGATTAATAATTAATATTCAATAATCAGAATAATTGATTATTAATGAGAGTGAAGAGGAGGAGGAGGAGGAGAAGAAGAAGAAGGAGGAGGAAGAGGAGAAAGGAGAAGAGGGGAGGGGTAGGAGGAAGAGGAGGAGCAGGAAAAGGAGGAGGAAGAGCACGAGGAGGAGGAAGAGCAGGGAAGGAGGAGAAGGAGGAGGAGGAGGAGCAGGGGAGGAAAAGAACGGGGGAGAGGAGGAGGAGGTGAAAGAGGTGAGGGGGAAAAAGGAGGAAGAGCACGAGGAGGAGGAGCAGGAGCAGGGAGAGGAGGAATAGGAAGGGGAGAAAGAGGACGGAGAAGAAGAACAAGGAGGAGGAAGAGGAGAAAGGAGAAGAGGGGAGGGGTAGGAGGGAGAGGAGGTGGAAGAGGACAAGGAGGAGAAGAAGGAAGGGGAGGAGGAGGAAGAGGAGGAGCAGGGGAGGAAGAGAACGAGGGAGAGGAGGAGGAGGTGAAGGGAGAAGAGTTGGAAGAGCACGAGAAGGAGGAGCAGGAAGAGGAGGAGTAGGAAGGGGAGTAAGAGGACGAGGAGAAGAAGAAGAAGGAGGAGCAAGAGGAGAAAGGGAAAGAACACGAGGAGGAGGAGGAGAAGGAGGAAGGGGAGGAGGAGGAGGAGAAGGAGGAAGGGGACGAGAAGGAGAAGGAAAAGGAGGAAGAAGAGGAGAAGGAGGAAGGAGGAGAAACAGGAAGAAGAGGAGAAGGAGGAAGAGGAGCAGGAAGAGGAGGAGGAAGGGGGAGAGGAGGAGTAGGAAGAGGGAAGGAGAAGGGGAGAGGAGGAGCAGGACGAGAAGGAGGAAGATCACGACGAGGAGAAGGAGGAAGGGGAGAGGGAGGAGAAGGGGGAGGTGAAAGAGGAGAAGGGGGAAGAGGAGGAGTAGGAAGGGGAGTAAGAGGATGAGGAGAAGAAGGAGAAGGAGGAGGAAGAGGAGAAAGGGGGAGAGGAGAAAGGGGAAGAGGGGGTGGAAGAGGACGAGGAGGAGAAGGGGGAGAAAGGGGAGTAGGAGTAGGAAAAGGAGGAGCAGGAAGAGGATGAGGAGAAGTGGGAAGAGGAGGAGGAGCAGGAAGAGGAAGACGATGAGGAGAAGAAGGAGAAGTGGGGGGAGGAGAAAGAGGAGAAGGGGGAGTAAGAGGAACAGGAGAAGGAGGAGGAAGGGGGGAGGAAGAGGAGGATGAGAAAGACGATGAGGAGAAGAAGGAGAACTGGGGGAGAGGAGTAGGAGTAGGAGGAAGAGGAGAAGGGGAGGAAGAGGACGAGGAGGATGAAGAGGAGGAGGAGCAAGGGGAGTAAGAGGACAAGGAGAAAGAGGATGAGGAGAAGAAGGAGGAGGGGAAAGAGGGGGAGGAGGATGTGAAAGATGAGTAGGAGGAGGAGAAGAAGGAGCAGGAGGATGAAGGTTCTGGTTCTGGGGTATTTTCCCGCGTATCATCTGCGGGACCTCCAGCTGGATGTCGACGCCATCCGCCGCTCCGCCTAAGCCGTGTTCGGGCCGCCTCGGTCGGCCTCGGTCTCGGCTCTTTCCCGCTCTAAGCACCATCGTCAAACACTTACGGTCACACCCGGAACGGTCCCGCTGCTCCCGGTTCGGCTCCTCGGTGAGTGTCGCTGTGTGTCCGCAGCTCCTCTGTCACAGCCGGAGAGCGGCGGCGGCTGGCGGCTAACAACCGAGCGGGGCGGCGGGGCGGCAGAGCGGCAGAGCGGCAGAGCGCAGAGCGGCAGAGCGCAGAGCGACAGAGCGCAGAGCGGCAGAGCACAGAGCGGCAGAGCGCAGAGCGCAGAGCGGCAGAGCGGCAGAGCGCAGAGCGGCAGAGCGCAGAGCGGCAGATGACAGACTGGATGAGACGCGGCAGTTCAGAGGCGGCACGCGGCGGAACGTCCGGATCCTCTCCGCTCTGTGATTGGTTCAGCTACTGCGCAGCCTGCTCGGTGCATCGACTCTGATTGGCTAGTGGGCTGACAGCCCGCAATTAGACTCAAGTGTCGTGAGGTGTCGTGAAGTGTTGTCACGTGTTTTTAATTTCCCACCAATGATGACGTCAGTCTTAATGAGCCTCTACGTCATTCGGCGTCAATATAATTAATTATTGATTAAATGTGAATAAATTAAAGTGTTCGCCGTTATCAATCCCGGGTCTGAGCAGGAGGTTCAGTGCGCGAGCTGACAGACAGCAGGTGGCGCTACCTGCCGGCAGGTCAGCCTCACAGCAGTGCATCATGGGAAGTGAAGTCTTAATGAAGCTCAGCGGGTTCAGAACCAGCAGGAACAGAAAGTACGTTTCAAAATAAAAGCTTCTACTTTCTGTGTTTTCCCGATGACCCTGAAGTACACAAACAGCTGGGCCTAAAGGTCAAAGGTCATGCTGAAGCGTCATGGTCATGTGACTCCTCTGTCCTCCTCCAGGTCCTCAGAAGTGTGGTGAGTGATGTCATCATGATGTCACAGCTGTTTATCAGCCTCTGCAGATGGAGGGCGTGACCTCATCAGCTGACATGACCAGGTTTATCAGGGTGTGTGTGTGTGTGTGTGTTCTTCACATGAAAAGAACCAACCAGGAAGAAGTTGTTTATGACACAGAGGCCAAACATTCAGTTTGTGTCAGTCAACGTGTCCGCCATGACGAGAGCCTCTGACTGAAGGAAAGGAGCTTCATGCTTCCTTATCTCCTTCAGCAGAGGACACAGGGAGCGTCCTTTAGGAAAGGAAAGGAGGAGACAGCTGCAGAGAGAGCGTGTGGACATGAACATACGTGTTGACGTGATGTCACACTCTGATCATTGTGTGGACATGAACATACGTGTTGCCGTGATGTCACACTCTGATCATTGTGTGTGTTGTGTTGTTGCCTGTGTTCTCTGCGTTCACACACAGAGTCCAAACTGTTTGGAACTGTGCCATCCAGCGTCCTGCAGATCCTCATGAAGTTCCCGTTGCTGATTCCTCAGAGATCTTTGCCATAACTTGCTAATATGTTTGTGTGTGAGTGGACAGGAGGGTGAGCGAGCATAGCAGCTAACAAACACTTCATCTGCTTCTGTGACAGCTGGACAATATTCATTATTACTGACACTCTGACTGATGATGACGTCACAGTTTGACATTTCCTGCAGCAAACAACACGGTCAGAGCGCGGGGAGGATCCAGGAAGGATCTCAGAGGAGCGTTTTGTAGTCCATCTTCTGGACTTTGTAGTTTTACCACAGATCACGTCAACAACATTCACCGTCGCTTCATGACGTAGTCTAGAGTGAGTGATGATGTCACAGACACAGTGATGATGTCAGCATGTTTAATTACTGTAGAGAATCACAGCAGGAACAGAGAACTGATGACATCACAGTTGTATAAGCCCCTCCCACCCAGAGCGTCGATAAAAAGCACCAATCACTGCTGACCGCAGAGTCACGTGACCCGTCTGCTAACGGACCACAGGCTGCTTCACCCAAGGCATTCTGGGAGACAAAAGCTTCAGATGAGGGGCGTCGCCCTCTGCTGGTTGGAGGTTATCTAAACACAACTGAGCATGTGCAGAACTACCATCAGAGACAGGAAGTGATGCAAGCAGCCTGCAGTCCGGACAGGAAGTAGACCTCTACAGTCCAGCAGCTGGAAAAACCAACAAAGAAGACGAAAAGGAAGAATCCTCCAATCAGGAGGCGGTGAATAAAAACGTTAAAAGCCAACAAAGCGTCATTAATATCTTTAGCCCCGCCCACATAATATAACCCCGCCCCCTCTCCTGCTGCCAGGATCAGCTGATCGAGGTTCTTGATCCTGACTGGAGGAGAGCGGCCGCTCAGCTGAGTGATGTCACAGGAAGAAGGCGCGACGGTTAGATTGTTGTGATCATCGAGAAGTGAAGAGATGTCGTCATCATGACATCATCATGACATCATCGTCATCGTCACATCTGGAGGGAAAACACACGTTAGCCACTGGTTAGCACGCTGATAGCATTAGCATTAGCATTGATGACTCACCTGTTCAGCTGCTCTGTGCAGCCACTTCTCTTTGTCTCCACCCACCCTCATGCAGGAGAACAGGTCACACACGGCGGGCAACGCCAAGCGCTCCTACAGGAAACAGGAAGCACACAGTCAGGAAACAGGAAGCACACAGTCAGGAAACAGGAAGCACACAGTCAGGAAACAGGAAGCACACACAGGAAACAGGAAGCACAGTCAGGAAACAGGAAGCACAGTCAGGAAACAGGAAGCACACAGTCAGGAAACAGGAAGCACACAGTCAGGAAACAGGAAGCACAGTCAGGAAACAGGAAGCACAGTCAGGAAACAGGAAGCACAGTCAGGAAACAGGAAGCACAGTCAGGAAACAGGAAGCACAGTCAGGAAACAGGAAGCACACAGTCAGGAAACAGGAAGCACACAGTCAGGAAACAGGAAGCAGTAACCTGAGCCTGGCTCCTCTTCTTCAGCAGCCATTTGTCCTCCTCTGGCGGTGGGCGGGGCTGACCCCCTGACCCCGGCGGTGGGCGGGGCTGACCTCCTGACCCCGCTGTCTGTCCTGGGAGGACCCAGAGTTCTGGATCCAGAGGAGTCTGGAACAGAGACGAGGAGGACGAGATGCTGTGCTCCTCCCTGCTCCTCCTGTGCTCCTCCCTGCTGGCCTTCTCCTCTTTTGGGGCCACCCACTCGGAGAGGGAGGGGCTACATGAGGGGGAGGGGCTGGTGGTGGGGTGAAGCCACGCCTCCAGGATGGCCTGAACCTGCAGCCCAGAGGTCAGAGTTACCACGACAGCGATCACATGACAACGACGAGCCGATGACGTGAATACGAGACTCACCTTCTGCTCCTGCTCCCTCAGATGCAGGGGGGGCGGGGCGTCCTTGGTGGGGGGCGGGGCGTCCTTGGTGGGGGGCGGGGTCTTTTGGACCCCGTTCTTGTCTCGCCCATCCTGTTGGAGCAGCCATTGGCTCAGAGCGTCCCGCCCACAGTTGTCGTCGCAGACACAGTCGGCGTAGGTGGAGCACAGCTCGTTGGCCCGGCAGGTCTGCTGGACCGGCACCGCTTGCTGCAGCCACGCCTCCAGGGCCGTGGATGGGTTGGAGGCAGGGCTGGAGGTGGGCGGGGTCTTCAGGCACTTGAGCAGGCCCAGGTTCTCGATCTCCACGGGCTTGTCGGTGGTCTGGCAGCAGGAGGAGCAGTCAGCGGGACGGCTTGACCCAGCCAGCCAATCACTGGACGACCAGTTGTCGTCAAACGGCTTCAGCACACGCCGCCACCGCTCGGCATCGGATGCCGTCTCCATGGTGATGGTGGGAGGGGTGATGAGCCAGTCACTGAGCTCCTCCTCCTCCTCAGAGACGGTGAACTCTGATTCGTCGATCTTCTCAATGGAGAAGGAGGAGCTACAGCTGCTACTGGTCCTCGCCCTGCCGACCGGGGGCGGGGCCTGAAGGAGCCACGCCTCCAGGTCCTTCAGCTGACCCCAGGCCTGCAGGAAGTCCATGGACACCAGGGCGGGACAGGAAGTCTGCAAGGACACACAGGAAGTCACTGTGATATCAACAGGACAAAGAACAGGACCCTGAGGGGTCACCTAGTTCTGGTTCTGGTCTTGGGTCTCACCTTGCTCTCCTTGCCTGTCATCAACCAATCCTGAGGGTGCTTGCTGGACTGGTAACCAATCAGAGCGCCGCTGGCTGGACGGGTTCCCATCAGCCAGTGGTCCAGAGCTTGGTCCTCCGTCCTCTGCAGGGACACAGAACCAGAACCAATGTCAGAGACACATGGACCGGGTGAGAGCAGAACCTGTATCATCATGACATCACTCTAACCTGTCTCTTAGCTGTGATTGGACAGTTCTGCACCTGACCTCTCTGGTGGGCGGGGCTCTGAGAGGACACACCCTCCACAAGCTGCAAACAGGAAGTACAACAAACAGCTGATCAGCATCACACCTGAGATAAGATAAGAGTGTGTGTGTGTCTGTGTGTGTGTGTCTGTGTGTGTGTGTGTCTGTGTGTGTGTGTGTGCGTGTGTGTGTCTGTGTGTGTGTGTCTGTGTGTGTGTGTGTGTGTGTGTGTGTTACCTGAGCTGTGATGTTCCCAAACGAGGTGATGGCCTGTCTCAGAGACCGAGTGTCAGCGCTGAAACTCATCTCGGGAGTTTCTTCAGGAGTCAGACTGAGAGAGGACAACCTGAGGACAGACAGAGCACACTCAGACATCGTCTCAGAGACTACGTCCAGGTTTTAGACTGTAGGACGTCACACAGACTACTGACTTCTCCATGCAGCTCGTCAGCTGGTTGTTCAGGTCGTTGTTGTTGTTCGAGTTCTGCAGTTGATGGACGATGACGTCAAACTGACCTCGGAGCTGAAACACAGAAAACAGATTTAGTATAAACACTAAAGTAGCTAACTGCTAATTAACTGTTGCTGACTGAATCTGCTGTTAGCAATGACAGAACCGGGCTCAGCAGCTGGACCGGGTTGGAGCACAGCTTCTGAGACCAACAGGGAATAACGTGACAGTACCGAGGTGATTCACAGACTTCATGATGAAACATTGATCAGCCGTGTAGCTAACTGAACTGAGTCAGCCCGGGACGCCAGGAGCCAAACCCGACTGCTGTGTTCACTGTTAGACTGGACACTGCCGGTTCAGAGGTTCTGTCGCTGTGTTCACTGTTACATGAGATTCTGTTCTGACGCTGCTGCTAGCTCATATGGACCAGATGAATGGCCTGGTTGTGGTCTGGGTCAGTACCTGGTAGAGCTGGGTCAGCTGGTTCTGCAGAGTCTCGGTCTTGAGTTGCTCCAGCAGCTCGATCTGTCCCAGCAGCCACACCTCTCTGCACCGCAGCGCCTCCTGCTGACGACTCACACAGCTCTGCAGCTCAGCACGCACCTGAGACAGACAGGTGAGAGAGACAGACAGACAGACAGGTGAGAGAGACAGACAGACAGACACACAGGTGAGAGAGACAGACAGACAGACAGACAGACAGACATGGATCATGTGATCAGAGTCAGAGTTACCTGAAGAGTCCACTACAACAGAACTGTAGCTCTCAGAGGTCTAACCTGTCTGTCCTCAGTATGTTGTGATCTGAGCTCGTCTCTCTGTCTTATATACTGTCTGACACACACACACACACACACACACACACACACACACACACACGTAATGTGACCTGACTATGGTTATTTTTTACCACGGTGACCGCAGGTAAAGACCTGCAGGCCTGTTTTTAACTGTGTGTGTCTGCATGTGTGTCTGTGTGTGTGTCTGCGTGTGTGTGTCTGTGTGTGTACTTTGATCTCTCAGTCAGGTGGCGTTCAGGTGAGACAAACGTGTTTGTCCTGCACCTTGGCTCTGATCAGCTGACTCAGCGTGTTGACAGATGGTTCATCAGCTGAACATTGGACTAAAAACAAAATGGCCCTCGCTGGTCGGATCGTGGAGGTTCAGGCGCTCACCTCTCTTGTGTTCTCCCTCAGCAGCTGCTCGGCCTTCATCACGCCGCTGATGGCGTCCTCCAGCTGATCCTGAGCCTGTCGACACTGCTTCAGGCCGCCCGCCTCTGCTAACGCCATCCTGGACAGGAAACAAGAAGCAGACAGGCCAGAGTGTCAAAATAAAACTTTAATATTTGCCAAAGTCAGCGCAGACTTCCTGTCATGTGACCAACCATGATGAAACTCTCACTTCTTCTCTCTCACACACACAAACACACACACAAACACACACACAGACAACACACCACACAGAAACACACACAACAGAAACACACACACACACACCACACACACACAACACAACACTTCAGTGCTGTGGTCAGAGTCTCAGCTGAATAATCACAGCTGCATTGTGCCATGTGGATTGGTCAGAGTGTGGAACGGTAACCCACGTAAACACGGTAACCACCGCAGTAGCCCCCAATCAGAACCGCTAGCTATTTTAAATGCAGAGGACTCTGACGTCTGTCATGACATCATCACACTGGTTTGTCATGAATGGTGGGGCGTGCCTCAGGGGCGCCACTGCTTCACTATCGCTGTTACAGACGACAAACAGCGGATAACCACAGACCTCCCAGAACCAGCCACAACCTCCACAACCATCACAGACCTACAGACCAATCAAAGCCTCCACAGACCATCACAGACATCCACAGACCAGTCACAGACCTCCACAGACCTCCACAGAAACCATCGAACAGAGACCATCCACAACCATCAACAGACATCCACAGACCATCACAGACCGCCCAGACCTCCACAGACCCAATCACAGACCCTCCACAGAACCATCACAGACCCCACAACTCACACATCAATAACCTCTTACAGACCATCACGCTTCCAGACGATACACCTCCACAGACCTCACAAACGATCACAGACCTCCACAGACCAACACAGACATCCAGACCTCTTACAGACATCATAGACCTCGAGATCACAGAACCACACAGACAATCTACAGACCTCAGGTCTACAGACCTCACAGACATCACGACCATCAAGACCACTCTACAGACCATCACCTAGAACGATCACGACGTCATGACCTCAATCAGACCTCTACAGACCTCACAGACCTCTACAGGACCCATCACACCTCTACAGCCATCACAGACGATCATGACCTCCACAGCCTCTTACAGACCAGCATAGACCTCTACAGACCATCAAGACCTCGTACAGACCATCACAGACATCTCAGGACCAATCACAGACTCTACAGAGCCATCACAGACCCATCCAACCTTACAGACCATAACGACCAGCACAGACCAGCACAACGACGTCATAGACCTACACAGACCTATACAGACCTCCACAGACAGATGAGGACGTTTGGTATAATACTACAGCTGCATAGACTCAAAGTACACAGACACAGTAATTTTTAACTGCATACTTTACCTTGGCACGTACCTTTAAGTGACCGTTGGTGTAACTTGTTTGAGATACTGGGAGGATAACTATGCGCAGTAATCTTCGTAGATATTTAGACTATTGGTTGCGGTACTTGACCAGTGTAGTAGGGAGCAACCGCATTTTCAGCAGCTTCTTCGGTGTAGATGGCCGAGAACTGTGTCGTGACGCACTGACGCAACAGAAACAACTGCGTGCCGCGTGACCACGTTGAACCGATTCTCTTACCGGTCATGAACGTGGAAATAAGGGACTATTCACCCGGAATATAACAAACGACAACTAGTATTTCTTCCCTTTCAAACAAATGAAAACAGAGTAGGACTAAACAAACAATGGGGCTTTATTCTATTTTCAGTATTCAAATAGAAATTAATAATTATACTAAACTGGAAATTCCTAACTGGAAATTTGAAGGGATATAAATCACATTGTACGTTCTTTGAAAGAACCTGTCTACAAATCTTATTCTGAGGCCATTTAGCAACAGTAAAAAATAGTGGAAAACTTTAACAACTAACCCGCATTTCATATTCGGTGGTGCGGTATTCGGCCCCAACCATTTTAATTTTTATTCGGTTTTTTCGGGGCCGAAAATTTAATTTCGGTGCATCCAACAGTGGTAGCTTAGTACAGGAGTATGTGTGGCTGATGGCTCGAGCCAGCTGACGCTCCTGCTCTCCGTAACCTCCTGATCACGGTTTTAACGGGGACAGCATAAGTCGGTGGTGT
>NW_020851961.1:2717-81792 GCF_000972845.2 Larimichthys crocea | reverse complement strand
CTGGTTTCAGAGGGTCTTGTATCAGCGGGGTCAGCGGTTGAACAGAAACTGTGACATCTTGGTGCGCCGTCAAGAGGGTGCTGAAGCATGGCTCGGGTGTGCACTGTTAGAGGGGTAACCGCTGGCCGGTTCAAGAGTGCTGAAGAGTAGCTCGGGGGGTTGGAGCTGTTGAACTGGACACGCTGGTTCAGGAGGTTCTGTCGCGTGGTCACTGTTAGACTGGACACTGCCGGGTTCAGAGGGTTCTGTCGCTGTGTTCACTGTAGACTGGACACTTGCTGGTTCAGAGGTCGTCGCTGTGTTTCCTGTAGACCGGACACGGCCGGTTCAGAGGCTGTCGCTGTGTTCACTGTTAAACCGGACACTGCCGGTTCAGAGGTTTCTGTCGCTGTGTTCACTGTTTACATGAGATTCTGTTCTGACGCTGCTGCTAGCTCATATGGACCAGATGAATGGCCTGGTTGTGGTCTGGGTCAGTACCTGGTAGAGCTGGGTCAGCTGGTTCTGCAGAGTCTCGGTCTTGAGTTGCTCCAGCACTCGATCTGTCCCAGCAGCCACACCTCTCTGCACCGCAGCGCCTCCTGCTGACGACTCACACAGCTCTGCAGCTCAGCACGCACCTGAGACAGACAGGTGAGAGAGACAGACAGACAGACAGGTGAGAGAGACAGACAGACAGGTGAGAGAGACAGACAGACACACAGTGAGAGAGACAGACAGACAGACACACAGGTGAGAGAGACGACAGACAGACAGACAGACAGACAGACATGGATCATATGTGATCAGAGTCAGAGTTACCTGAAGAGTCCACTACAACAGAACTGTAGCTCTCAGAGGTCCTAACCTGTCTGTCCTCAGTATGTTGTGATCTGAGCTCGTCTCTCTGTCTTATATACTGTCTGACACACACACACACACACACAACACACACAACACCACACACACACACGTAATGTGACCTGACTATGGTTATTTTTTACCACGGTGACCGCAGGTAAAGACCTGCAGGCCTGTTTTTTAACTGTGTGTCTGCATGTGTGTCTGTGTGTGTGTCTGCGTGTGTGTGTCTGTGTGTGTACTTTGATCTCTCAGTCAGGTGGCGTTCAGGTGAGACAAACGTGTTTGTCCTGCACCTTGGCTCTGATCAGCTGACTCAGCGTGTTGACAGATGGTTCATCAGCTGAACATTGGACTAAAAACAAAATGGCCCTCGCTGGTCGGATCGTGGAGGTTCACAGCGCGCTCACCTCTCTTGTGTTCCTCCCTCAGCAGCTGCTCGGCCTTCATCACGCCGCTGAGGGCGTCCTCCAGCTGATCCTGAGCCTGTCGACACTGCTCAGTCAGGCCGCCCGCTCTGCTAACGCCATCCTGGACAGGAAACAGAAGCAGACAGGGCCAGAGTGGTCAAAATAAAACTTTAATATTTGCCAAAGTCAGCGCAGACTTCCTGTCATGTGACCAACCATGATGAAACTCTCACTTCTTCTCTCTCACACACACAAACACACACACACACACACACAACACACACACACACAGAAACACACACAACAGAAACACACACACACACACACACACACACACACACAAACACTTCAGTGCTGTGGTCAGAGTCTCAGCTGATATCACAGCTGCATTGTGCATCGTGATTGGTCAGAGTGTGGAACGTAACCACCAGTAAACCACGGTAAACCACCGCAGTATAGCCCCAATCAGACGCCTAGCTATTTTAAAAATGCAAGGAACTCTGACGCTGTCATGACATCCATCCACACTGTTGTCATGATGGTGTGGGGCGTGGCCTCAGGGCGCCACTGCTTCACTATCAGCTGTTACAGACGACAACAGCTGGATAACCCACAGACCTCCCAGAACCACACAACCGTCCCAACCATCACAGACTCACAGACCATCAAAGACCTCCACAGACCAAGACATCCCGACACACGACCGCACAGACCTCCACAGAACCCAAGACCATCACAGACCTCCAGAACCCACAGACATCCACAGACCGCCACAGACTCCACAGACCATCACAGACCCTCCACAGAACCATTCACAGACACCACAGACCTCCAGCAACATCATCCTCAAGACCCATACAGCTGACCAGCGATATACCCTCCACAGACCTCACAAACGATCACAACCATCCACAGACATACACAACATCCACGACCTCTCTACAGACATATAGAACCTCGTACAGAATCAAGCAACAGACAATCTACAGACCCTAGCTACAGACCTCACAGACATCTACGACCCTCATACAGACCCTCCAGACATACCTAGACCACGATCACAGACACTGACTCATAGACCTCTGCCCACAGACCTCTACAGACCATCACAGACCTCTACAGACCATCACAGACCTCTACAGACCATCACAGACGATCATAGACCTCCACAGACCTCTACAGACCATCATAGACCTCTACAGACCATCACAGACCTCTACAGACCATCACAGACCTCTACAGACCATCACAGACCATCACAGACCTCTACAGACCATCACAGACCATCACAGACCATCACAGACCATCACAGACGATCATAGACCTCCACAGACCTCTACAGACCTCCACAGACCAGATGAGGACTTGTGTATGAATAATCAGCTGCATAGACTCAAAGTACACAGACACAGTATTTTTACTGCAGTACTTTCCTGTGACAGTACTTTAAAGTTGGTAAACTGTGTGTAGTACTTATTATGAATAATGCGGAGTACTCTTACTGTAGAATTTTAGTACTTTGGTTGCGGTACTTGTACAGTGTAGTAGGGATGCACCGCATTTTCAGCTTTCGGTGGAGTGGCCGAACAGTGTCGTGACGCAACTGACGCAACGAAACAACGTGCGCGGTGACCACGGTTACCGATTCTTACCGTTCATGAACGTGGGAAAAAGGGAAATTCACCGGAAATATAACAAAACTAGTATTTCTTTCAAGAACAAATTAACAGTGACTAAAACAACATGGGCTTTCTAACAGTATAAATGAAATAATAATTATACTAACTGGAAATTCTACTGGAATATTTGAAGGATATTAAATCAACATTTACTTTCTTTGAAAGAACATGTCTACAAATTTATTCTAGGCCATTTATGCAACAGTAAAAAAATAGTGAAAACTTTAACAACCACATTTCATATTCGGTTTCGGTATTCGGCCAACCATTTAATTTTTATTCGGTTTCGGCCGAAAATTTTAATTTCGGTGCATCCCTACAGTGTAGCATTAGTACTAGGTAGTATGTGTGCTGATGCTCGAGCCAGGCTGACTCCTCCTGCTCTCCGTACCTCCTGATCACGGTTTAAACGGGGACAGCATAAAGTCGGTGGTGTGTAGTTACCTCATGTCACAGTTCAGCCGGTAAGGAGCGCTCACAGCTGGGTACTGTTCTGTCAGTCCTGCGGTCGGAGCTCAGAGGAATGCGGAAACTGTTCACTGTCTGTCTGCAGGCCCGCACGTACACACACACACACACACACACACACACACACACACACACACCGGAGGGGCCGCACGGGGGCCGGAGGACACGTGAACACAAACACATCGTCTATCAGTGATCAACAGCTGATAACTCACTTTGACGTTGACCTCGAGTCACGTGACAAACAGCAGACTCAGTTTAAAAACAGCTGATGTTTGTTTATATCCGGTCTGCTGGACCCGGCCTCGGGTCTTATCTGGACCCGGCCTCGGGTCTTATCTGGACCCGCAGGTCTGCCCTGGAACTCAGAGATAAGCCTCCGTCACTCACTCTGTAAGAGGAAGAAGACCAGGAACCACAGCTGAGAGTTCCCCAGCACACATAATGACTGATGTTATGAGAGAACCGGATCACACACTGGACCCTGGTACTGTGTGGCGTCATCATAAAACCCATGATAGGCTAAAGACGGGCTAAAGACGGGCTAAAGACAGGCTAAAGACGGGTTAAAGACGGGCTAAAGACGGGTTAAAGACGGGCTAAAGACGGGCTAAAGACGGGCTAAAGACGGGTTAAAGACGGGTTAAAGACGGGCTAAAGACGGGCTAAAGACGGGTTAAAGACAGGCTAAAGACGGGTTAAAGACGGGTAACGGCCTAAAGAAACGGGCTAAAAGACGGGCCTAAAGACAGGGCTAAAGACGGGTTAAGACGGGTTAAAGGACAAGAGCTAAAGACGGGCTAAAGACGGGATTAAAGACGGGCTAAAGACGGGTTAAAGACGGCAAGACTTAAAGACGGTTAAAGGACGGGCCTAAAGACGGGCTAAAGGTCAAGACGCTAATGTTTGAAACCACTAAAAGAAACTGCTCTGTTAACCCTAACCCGAGTAAACCAGAGTTAACCCGAGTTTAAACCCTAACCCGAGTAAACCCGAGTCAAAGCTGTCAGGTTAAGCTTAGCTTCTGCTTACAGTTTTACAGCTAACTCGCTAGCCGCCGCGCTAGCCGTCAAAGCGGCGGGTTTCTGAGCCGCACACGGTCCAACTCACCGCGGGGCCTTTGCTTTGGACTCTCGGCTTCGATGTATCAATAGTCACGCGTGTGTTCGGTCACACGGGTGAACGGGGAAAGGCTCCGGTACAGCCGGTGATTTCCACCAGCTGTGCCCAATGTCGATGACGTCAAGGAAAATACAGACGTCAGAATATCGCGAGAGTTGGGACGACTCGCGACATTCCGGCGGCCACGGTGACCCGGGCGGTGTCGTCATCACGTTTCGTGCGTGAGCGCAGGGAGGCGGAGTCAGTCTCTGCTGTGTGATCAATGTTCGACCAAAACAATCTGAGTTCGGACGGCCAGGAGAGCAGATCCAGGCCCGTCAGTCCGAACCAGAACAACCGGAGAGGTCACGCCGAACCGGACTGACACCGAACACTACTGGCTCAACATGTCTGCGGGCTCCGGGAACAGAAACACGAACACGGAACCGTGGGGCAGCTTCGATGACCACCTCATCCAGGTGAGCTAACAGGCTAACAGGCTAAAGACACAGCTAACGGGCTAAAGACACAGCTAACGGGCTAAAGACACAGCTAACAGGCTAAAGACACAGCTAACAGGCTAAAGACACAGCTAACGGGCTAAAGACACAGCTAACGGGCTAAAGACACAGCTAACAGGCTAAAGACACAGCTAACGGGCTAACAGGCTAAAGACACAGCTAACGGGCTAACAGGCTAAAGACACAGCTAACGGGCTAAAGAACAGGGCTAAAGACACAGCTAACAGGGCTAAAGACACGCTAACGGGCCTAAGACACAGCTAACGGGCTAACAGGCTAAAGACACAGCTACGGGCTAACAGGCTAAAGAACAGCTAACGGGCTAACAGGCAAAGACACAGCAACAGGCTAACGGCTAAAGACACAGCTAACGGGCTAAAGACACAGCTAACGGGCTAAAGACACAGCTAACGGGCTAAAGACACAGCTAACGGGCTAACAGGCTAAAGACACAGCTAACGGGCTAACAGGCTAAAGACACAGCTAACGGGCTAACAGGCTAAAGACACAGCTAACGGTCTAACAGGCTAAAGACACGGCTAACGGGCTAAAGACACAGCTAACGGGCTAAAGACACAGCTAACGGGCTAACGGGCTAAAGACACAGTTAACGGGCTAAAGACACAGTTAACGGGCTAACCACACAGCTAACGGGCTAACCACACAGCTAACGGGCTAGCGGGCTAACCACACAGCTAACGGCTAACGGCTAAAGACACAGCTAACGGGCTAATGACAGAGCTAACGGGCTAATGACAGAGCTAACGGGCTAACAGGCTAAAGACACAGCTAACGGGCTAACCAGACAGCTAACGGGCTAACGACAGAGCTAACGGGCTAACGACAGAGCTAACGGGCTTACGACAGAGCTAACGTGTCTAGCATAGCAACAGGCTAACCTGTCATTAAACACAACTAAATAACAAGCTAACAGCCTGAAAACTACAAAAGTCCACCTTCCTGTAGTCAAAGTACCGACTCTCACCTCTCCCCTCTCGTATTGACCCCGCCCCTCTCGTGTGGCGTTCAGGGCGGCGGCTCAGCCGTGGTGGACATGGAGAACATGGACGACACATCTGGCTCGAGCTTCGAGGACATGGGCGAGATGCACCAGAGGATGAAGGAGGAGGAGGAGGTGGCGGCGGAGGCGGCTGCCACAGAGGACGACAGCGCAGAGGACGGAGAGTTCCTGGGCATGAAGGGGTTAAAGGGGCAGCTGGGCCGGCAGGTGGCTGATGAGGTAAGTCCACACCTGAGTGCCCTGGTTCTGCTCTGTGATTGGTGGATGCTGATCACCTGTGTGTGTGTGTTCAGGTGTGGCAGGCGGGGAAGCGTCAGGCGTCCAGAGCCTTCAACCTGTACGCCAACATCGACATCCTGAGGCCGTACTTCGACGTGGAGCCAGTCCAGGTCCGCAGCAGGTAGGCATGTCACTTCCTGTTTCCTGTTATTAGGGCTGGGCGACATCGATATTTTAATCTGTAGCGATATATTTCCAAACGTGGCGTAGCACAAGGCCACATCGTTAACATCGATACAGCACGAGTTCACCTCGTTAACATTGATACAGCACGAGTTCACCTCGTTAACATCGATACAGCGCGAGTTCATCTCGTTAACATCGATACAGCGCGAGTTCTTCCCATGAGTCACCAGTTCCCGTTCATTCGTCCTCCCGTCTGTCCAGGTCTCCGCCGCTCACTGACGTCGTCACGTCAGAGTCTCGTGACGGTCTGAAAGTTTCTAAATACAGCGACAAAGTCGCTAAGTTGTCAACACTGATTAGTAAACAACCGAAGCAGCAGGATCAGAGGTGCTGCACAGGTCTTCACCTGTGTGTCAGCTGCTGCAGTGCATTGTGGGATTTGTAGTATGAGTGGTGGGAGTGCGATTTACCAGCGGCCATTAATAACAGACGTATGAAATTATCCAGACAGGTAAAGTATCGATATTTATCGAGTATACATCGCCCATGCTAACACGTGCTAACACATGCTAACTGTCTCCTCAGGCTCGTCGAGTCCATGATACCTGTCCGCATGATCAACTTCCCCCAGGTATGCACGCCACTTCCTGTCTGTTCTCACACCTGACGGGGACCAGGTCAAAACCAGAACCTGGTCTCACTTGGTCCAGTTCAGGTTCAGTCACATGATGCTGCATCAAGTTGTGTGATGTCAGGGAGTAACTGTAATCTGATTACTTACACACCTTTCAAAATAAAACAGGATAGAATGAATACTTTCATTATGAAGGACATGAACATGATATGATGTCACTTAATTAATCCATAATCTGGCTTTTCACAATAAAAGACCAGTTTATGAATCACCTGGCTGGTCCAGGCTCTGGTCCAGGTTCTGGCTCTGACCGTGTCCCCTCTGTAGAAGATCGCTGGAGAGCTGTACGGTCCTCTGATGCTCGTCTTCACCCTGGTGGCGATCCTTCTGCACGGGATGAAGACGTCTGGGACTGTGATCGTAAGAACACACACACACACACACACACACACACACCTGTGTGATGTCATGATGTGTGTGTAACGTGTTAACGTGTGATGTCATGATGTGTGTGTGTTAACGTGTGATGTCATGATGTGCGTGTGTTAACGTGTGATGTCAGAGGGAGGGCACGCTCATGGGCACGGCCATCGGGACGTGTTTCGGTTACTGGCTCGGCGTCTCGTCCTTCATCTACTTCCTGGCGTACCTGGTGAACTCTCAGATCACGATGCTGCAGACGCTGTCGCTGCTGGTCAGTCTCACACCGACAGGTGAAACAGGAAGTCTGACAGTTGCCTGACACTGAGTGACATCACGTCCTGTCTGTCTCCAGGGTTACGGGCTGTTCGGTCACTGCGTGGTCCTCCTCGTCACCTATAACTTTGACTTCCACGCTCTGTTCTACGTCCTGTGGCTGCTGCTTGGAGGCCTGTCCACGCTGCGCATGGTGAGTCACACTACATTTCCCATCAGCCCCGTGTGGCCTCAGAGCTCACCTGCTGTCTGTCGTCCTGTCAGGTGGCGGCGCTGCTGTCTCGTACGGTGGGACAGACTCCTCGCCTCCTCCTCTGTGGGACTCTGTCTGTGCTGCACATGCTCTTCCTGCTCTACCTGCACTTCACCTACCACAAGATCGTCGAAGGTCAGAGAGGCGTCATGTGATGTCATGTGATGTCATGTGATGACTGATGCTGTCTGTGTGTCAGAGTGAGACGACGTCCTCTTCCTGTCTGTCTTTCAGGACTGCTCGACTCTCTCGAGGGACCAAACCTGGCCCCGATGCAGCGGGTCGCCCGAGATGTGCCCGACCTGATTGTGAACGTGACGCTGAGGACACGCTGAGGACACGCTGAGGACACAAAGACTGGGACGACGACGCAGAGGGGACACGGAGACGGGGACGACAATGACCACCCTGAGAGGACGCAGAGGACACGCTGAAGACACGGAGACGGGGACGACAACGACCACACTGAGGACACAAAGACTGGGACGACCGGGACAACACTGAGAGGACAAGGATGCTGACGAGAGGAGGGGACGACGAGTTGTCGTCTTGTTTTTCTTCTGTTTGTACGTTTTCTTTGTTCTGGGCTTTTATTTTGATATCTTCCTGTATTTATACTTCCTGTTGAGACTCTAATAAACTTAACGATGATTTAATGTGTTCAAATAAACACTTTTAATTTGGAGGAGCAGACTTTAAATGTTATCCACTCATAAAAGCATAATGAGGTAATAAACCTTTATTTTGGAAGGTATGTCAGTAAATAAAGCAGAAAAACGGAAACAGGTTTTCAAAATAAAACTTTGGACAGTTTGTTGCCCTGTGCACGGACTGTCAGGCAGTTCAAACCCAGCCAATCAGAGTAAAGGAAGCGGTCTGCGCGTTCCTGTGAGACTATGCGCAGGGCAGAGAAAGCGCGCGGAAGGAACCTCGTTTGCATTTAGCGCGGGAAAACGACGAACAGAGGCAGACAGGCAGGACAGGACAGAGGCAGACAGACAGACAGACAGACAGGACAGAGGCAGACAGGACAGAGGCAGACAGACAGACAGACAGGACAGAGGCAGACAGACAGACAGACAGGCAGACAGGATGAAGGTGTATTTCTGCGGCAGTATCCGTGGCGGCAGAGATGACGTGTCTCTGTACCGGAAGATCGTCAACAAACTTCAGACGTTTGGAACCGTGCTGACCGAGCACGTGAGCGACGAACAGCTGAGTGACAGAGGTCAGAGGTCACACTGAGTAAATATGATACACTGGTTAGTTATAGAGTCATGTACACCTGAACAGGTGAGGCCGGATTTATCCAATGACAGACCTGTGTATGTGTGTGTGTGTGTATATATGTATGTGTGTATGTGTATATGTATATGTATGTGTGCGTGTGTGTGTATGTGTGTATATGTATGTGTATATGTGTGTGTGTGTATGTGTGTGTATGTATGTATGTGTATGTGTGTGTATATGTGTGTGTGTGTGTATGTATGTATGTGTGTGTGTGTATATGTGTGTGTGTGTTCAGAATAAACATTAAAACTCATCACAGTCGATCTGAGCTCAGATTACTCAAATTACTCAGATTACTCCGGTTACTCAGATTACTGAGCTGAACTCACTGAGTGTGATGTCACTGACCTGCTGTGCTGTGATTGGACAGGAGAGGCGTCGACAGCAGCAGCAGACAGACAGATCCATGACAGAGACGTGGATTGGCTGCGACAGTCAGATGGTGAGAGCGCTTCCTGTTAATGTTTGTCCCTGAGCATCGTCTGCAGGCGCCTGACCTCTGCGTGACCTCTGCGTGACCTCTGTGTGACCTCTGTTTCTGTGCAGTGGTTGTTGCCGAGGTAACGCAGCCGTCTCTGGGTGTCGGCTACGAGCTGGGCCGAGCCGTCGACATGAAGAAGAAAATCTTCTGTTTGTTCAGACCATCGTCAGGACGCAGTGAGATCACTTCCTGTTTGTGTAGCGTTGACAGAACATACCAGCTCCCTGTCTCCATGACGACAGGTCTTTAACTTCCTCCACAGAGCAAACGTCACTTCCTGTTTGTTTGTCTGTCTCTCAGGTCTCTCTGCAATGATTCGTGGTGCTGATGACGGGGAACTGTTCGTGGTTCGAGATTACAGCGAAGACGAGGTGGAGAACGTACTGCAGGAGTTCTTTGACAACCTGAAGACAACCTAAAGACAACCTGAAGACAACCTAAAGACAACCTGAAGACAACCTTAAGACAACCTGTTTAATGAAACAATCTTTAAAAATAAAATACTTCCTGTTCATCCGTCTGTTTGAGTCTAAACTTTGAGTTAAAGTTACATATAAACATCAAACTTAATTAAACTTATTAACTGTGTGTTTTCCATGCTCAGGTTAGTCTGGGTCAGGCGTGGGCCTCGAGGTCCCGCGGTAGTTAGTCTGGGTCAGGCGTGGGCCTCGAGGTCCCGCGGTAGTTAGTCTGGGTCAGGCGTGGACCTCGAGGTCCCGCGGTGGTTAGTCTGGGTCAGGCGTGGACCTCGAAGTCTGTGTCTGGTTCTGGGCGTTCAGTATTTGTGGTGTTGTCTGTAGAGGGTTAAAGTCTGACCACCAGCATGAGTCCAACAGAACTTTGAGTCTCTAATGATCAATAAATGTGAACGCATCAGACATCAGAGGCTCCTGAACACTGTCTGAACTCCTGACCTCACCACTGACCTTTGACTTCAGCAAATTCTCCACAACATGTGACTTTACCTGTTGAGTCTCTGCACAGGTGGATCAGTCCTGAACAGGTGAACTGTGATGTCCATGGCGGACCCTGCCTGGGTCAGCTGATCCGGTTACAGAAAGATCAGAGACATCTGAAGTAACGTCACGGTTCAACATCGATCAGTGTGTTCTTCTGTTCTCTGGATCTGTTCCAGGTCTAGTACCTCAACCCTTAAAGATCCATAAAGAACTTTACAGAACCTTAAAGAACACTTAAAGAACTCCCAGCATACAGTGGGACAGAGTTGACGAATCAGAGCTCGTGAATGTTTAAAATATTTTATTTGTTTAAAATAGACGTCGTAGTTTACAAATTGAGAAAATAAAGTTGTTAGTCGAGTTTAACAGTCTCTGTTTGTAGTTTTATTCCAACAGGAAGTGACACAATCAGAACAGGAAACAGTTCAGGTGACCCTGAAAGCACCGCGGCTGGGGTCAGAGGTCATCGAGCTGAGTGAGTGACAGCACCGTGGGGTGGACAGCGAGGGGGCGGGGCAGCTTTGGCCCGGCCCACAACATTCAGTCGAGTTCGGCTCCGGTTTGTTACAAAAGGTCCACAATGCACCTGTCCTCAGGTGAGTCCACAATGCACCTGTCCTCAGGTGAATCCACAATGCACCTGTCCTCAGGTGAGTCCACAGAGGCCCGGCGGACCCCGCCGGCTCCGGTACGCGTGGTCAGACCTTCTACAACGATTGATTCAGATGACGTTAGCTTTACTTTGTTCTTCTACAACGATTGATTCAGATGACGTTAGCTTTACTTTGTTAGCCAGCTAACCCGTTACTACACACAAGCTAACGCGTTAACGTTAACATGTTAGCATTAGCCTAGCTAGTTAGCTAACAGCCCGCTAAGCTAACAGCAGCTGCTAACCTGCTAGCTGTCGCTAACGAGTTAATATTAGCTAGCAGTGGGCTACTAGCTAAAAGTCTGAACATTCAGGACTGTCTTTGGACCCGACCAGAACCGTCGAGCTCTGAGCTGATGACAAACTCATTCTTTAGCATGCTAGCTAACATAGCTAGCAGAAGATGCTGTTAGCTTCTGTTAGCTTGGTTAGCAAAGTATAAATGTGTTCGCTAGTGCTGCGTTCAGGTCACGTAGGAGAGGAGAGACTCGTCGGACTGAAGCTAACGGCGTGTTTAGGGCTAGAAGCTAATTTAGCCTGATGCTAACGTCACCTAACACTCGGATCTCCCAGGTAACCTGAACGCACCTGAGCGATTAAACACCACCAGTCAGGTGTGACGCCTCCTGATGCATGCTGGGACGTTGAGTCTACACTGACCTCAGATCAGACGCCTCGTCATGTTTACTCGTTGACGAGTTTCATGGAGCATCAGGACGAGCAGAGAAGAAGAAGGAGGTCGACCTCCAGTGACAACTTCGATTAAACTCACGAAGAAGAATCATCAAAGTTTAAACTGCCTATTTTTACCCACAGTGCATCACTCTCACCTTTTAATCTCCTTCCTGCTCGACCTCATTAAATATTCACACACACACACACACACACACACACACACACACACAGTGTAACACACACACACACACACACACACAGTGTAACACACACAAACACACACAGTGTAACACACACAAACACACACAGTGTAACACACACAAACACACACATTGTAACACACACACACACACAGTGTAACACACACACACACTGTAACACACACACACACAAATAAAACTTTAATAACTGATCAGCTGCTGACGAGGAGGAGAAGAAGAAGACAAGGAGGAGGAGGAGGCGAAGAAGGAGAAGACAAGGAGGAAGGAGGAGGAGGAGGCGAAGAAGAAGACAAGGAGGAAGGAGGAGGAGGAGGCGAAGAAGGAGAAGACAAGGAGGAGGAGGAGGCGAAGAAGAAGACAAGGAGGAAGGAGGAGGAGGCGAAGAAGGAGAAGACAAGGAGGAGGAGGAGGCGAAGAAGAAGACAAGGAGGAAGGAGGAGGCGAAGAAGAAGACAAGGAGGAAGGAGGAGGAGGAGGCGAAGAAGAAGACAAGGAGGAGGCGAAGAAGAAGACAAGGAGGAAGGAGGAGGAGGAGGCGAAGAAGAAGACAAGGAGGAAGGAGGAGGAGGAGGCGAAGAAGAAGACAA
The DNA here is from genome assembly GCF_000972845.2 of Larimichthys crocea. Lineage (NCBI taxonomy): Eukaryota > Metazoa > Chordata > Actinopteri > Sciaenidae > Larimichthys > Larimichthys crocea. The sequence continues at coordinate 68,899 of NW_020851961.1, read as the reverse complement.
GGAGGAGGCGAAGAAGAAGACAAGGAGGAGGAGGAGGAGGAGGAGCAGTGTTGTGTTCGTGTCTTCACGTGTTCTGAAACACGCTTCACGCATGTGAACGTCCTGCTGGACACGGCTAACTTAGCTTAGCACAAACTGCTAGCCCCTGTAGGTGTTAGCTTCAAGCTAATGGAAACTGTTAGCCTAGCTTAGCATTATAAACAGTGAATACCCACAGAGCACTGTTAGCCTAGCTTAGCATTAGGCTCATTATCATTGCTGCTAGGGTTTGTGCTAAGCTAAGCTAGGCTAACCTTGTGCAACTCGTCCCATCATGCACCAGCAGCAGTGAAGCTCGCCTGTGATTGGTGCTTGTGATTAATCATGAGCCGATCGATTACTTCCTGTCAAAACAATCAATGATCAGCCAATCAGTGATCAGCCAATCAGTGATCAGCGTTGAGTCACATTCAGAGAACAGCGTACGGAGAGCTGGAGGTGCCAGAAACACGATTATTAATTAACAGCTCGTTAGTCACCTGATCAGACTTTTAGTTTTAATTAGTTTAATTAAAGCAGGAAACATCCTGTCGTCTTTTCACAATAAAAGCCTTGGACTGTGAACAGCTGATTAGATTAGTTAATTAAAACATAATGACTAAAAAGTTTCAAAATAAAATTAGTTTTTATCTTCCAGGATCTGCATTTTATTTTGTTGGCTATTCTTGCTTCCTGTTTCTGGCACTCACAGGCATCCGTAGAAAGATCAACCTGTGGATACATTCAGGTGAGAGAGGCCACGCCCCCTGCAGGTACAGTCAGTGTGACTTAATAATAACACGGCACGACAGGAAGTCTACAACAAAATAAAAGTCTGACCTTCAGGCCCGGTGGTGTACTCGCAACCAGAGAGAGAGACAGGAAGTGAGAGAGAGGCACTGAATGTGTCTCTTCAAAATAAAAGCTCAGGAAAGGCAAAGACGTCCACACACACACACACACACACGCAGAGTATGGCTATATCCTGGATGGGCGTGACCTCCGGCCTGTGACGGGCGGGTCGGTTGCCGTGGAAACACTGTCAGTCCAGCAGTGTGCCTTGCTCCTGGGCTCGGGTCAGGCTGTCCTTGCGGTGCAGGTGGTGCACGCCCATCCTCTTCGGGCTCTTCTGCGGCCGCTGCGGGGTGGTGGTGGCAGCGGCGGTGAGGACGGGGTCGATGTCGAGGAGGCGTGGTGAGATGACAGGCAGGTCATGTGAGAGAACGTCTCTTTCCTCCTCCTCCTCCTCCTCCTCCTCCTCCTGCAGCTCCTTCCTGTGGGTGTCGGTGGGGCTGGTCACCACAGTGACCGCTGTGTCCCTGCTGCCGCCATCGTCCTCCAGGTTCATCAGCAGCCGCTCGCCTTCCTCCATGGAGCCGTCGCCGTCGTAGCGCCCCCTCCTGCCGGGCCTCGGCTCGGTGTCAGTGTCAAGGCTGGAGCCGCGACTCGGCGTCCAGCTGCGCGCTGACGAGCCTTCCTCTCCGTCCGAGTACGCCGCTCTGTGGCGGTCAGAGGACGAGGAAGCCCCGCCCCCTGGCACCGGCCTTCTCCTCTGTAGCTCCTCAGCTGTCTGACTGCTGAACGCCGTGCGGTGGACCACTGAACCGTCACACGTCGGCGCCATCTTCTCCACAAACATCCGCTGCCAGTTTGCCAGCAAGTCCTCCTCAGAGCTGCCCGAGCTCGCCATGACACTGGGAGCCTGAGGGGAGGGGCACGAGAGAGGGGAGGGGCACGAGAGAGAGGGGAGGGGCACGAGAGAGAGGGGAGGGGCACGAGAGAGAGGGGAGGGGCACGAGAGAGAGGGATGGAAGAAGACATTAACATGATATGAACCCGTTCACATGTATGTGACATGACGTCAACATGGCGTTCGACTCTTACCTGCGGCGGGCTGCTGAACGGGCTCGACTGGCTAGACAGTGGCTCGCTGGTGGCGTCCCGCTGAGACGGCGGCGTGCGTTGGTGGGTGCCCCCACCGGAGGAGGAGGAGGGGCTGCCCGGGGTGAGGCGCTCGTCGTCGTTCTGGACGAGGCTCAGCGAGATGGCCTGCCGCGTGGCATAGGTGCAGTTGGGCAGTGGCGAGTTCTTCGGGATCTTCACCTTGTCGTCGGACGAGAACTCGATCACCTTGCGGCCGGGATACAGCGGGTGGGGGGGTTGTGGCGGCGGGTACGGGTTCAGCTTCTCGAAGGACGGAGCCCCGCTCACCTCCTCACCGCCTGACTGCCCGTCCAGACTGCTCTGACTGCAGCAGGAACCGTTCTGCTGCGCCTCCTCCTGGCCTCTGTTCTCCCGACCGTGGCCCTCGGCGCCCGCAGGGCCCGTCATGTCCACGTGCACAAAGACGTCCTCGGCGACGGGCCGGCCGCAGCTGCTGGACTGGGCGGAGTTCAGGACCAGCGGTTCGGGTTTCTCCAGGACGCGGGCGATGACGGAGGTCGGCACGACGTCAGCGGGAGTCAAACTGAGCGTGTCCGGGTCCTGAGAGGGGGCGGGGCCTCTCTCCGGCAGGCTGCTCTTCATGTGTTTGTTCAACATGTCCTGCAGCTCGTACGGCAGCTAACACACACACACAGGGTCAGAGCGTTACCCAGAATGCACTTCAAACAGCCACGTGCTGCTCCACACGTATGTTGACATGAACACGGTACTCACGTCAGCGAACTTGTGGTTCCTGAAGTGTGACTTGTTGCATTTGAGCAGCTGGACGGCCAAATTACAGTCCTGCCTGTACCGCTCCTGAACACACAGCAGAAGTCTGTTAGTCACATGATCGGTCACATGATCGGTCACCACATGATCGGTCACCACATGATCGGTCACCACATGATACGCAGGCTTAGCCGTCGCGTGGCTAACTGACAGAGCTAATGTTAGCATGCTAATCTGGGATGTTACAGCTGAGGCTCATGGGTAACGTAGTGTTTACTCACGTTGAGCTCCTCCAGGTGGTCGATGGTGTTCTTGGCATCCAGCAGTTTGTTGGTGAGCTCCACGATCTCCTGGTCCATAGTCTTTTTGTCTCTCTCCACCTTCCGTAGCTGTGGGAGGAGCAAGAACACGTTACCACCTGTCAATCACAGGTGGGACAGCCAATCAGGAGGCTAAGGTGACAGGAGGCGGGCCTTCATTCAGATCATGTGGGAATAAGAAAGTTTGAGTTCAAACTGTTAAAAACTTCAAACAACGGACTACATTTCCCAGATAATTTGAATGCTGCATGCTAGCAGCACTGTACAGATGCATTATGGGATGCGGCGACGTGGCTGCTGCTGCAAGAAGATCAATAAGATCGATCAGATCCTGATCAAAGCTGAAGCTCAAAGCTCATGTCATCAAGCTAACAGCAGCTAGCACAGCTTACAGCAGCTAGCACAGCTAACAGAAGATAATGTTTGTGTTAGCGAGGTCGCTAATGCTACTTCGTACGCGACTTAAAGAGGCTCTTATTAATTATATTTAAATATGCAGATTTGGGATCTATCACGAGTCACAGTAAACATAAATAAACATTTAACGAGAGTTAACGAGTCAATAATCATCACATCGTTTATTTTCTGTCGAGTCAGCCCAATGTTAGCTCACACAGCTAACTGAAGCTAACTGAAGCTAACTAAAGCTAACTGAAACTAACTAAAGCTAACCGAAGCTAACTGAAGCTAACTGAAGCTAACTAAAGCTAACTGAAGCTAACTGTTCAATTAACGTGTTTAGCCTGAGTGTTAGCTAGTTACTTAGCTGATGTTAGCATAGTTTAGCTGTTGACTCGTGATAATTAACCAATCAGAGTTCATCTAATTAATCAAAAACACAAAATAAACTGTAATCATCAGTTTAACGAGCTGCTCGTCTGTCTGATGACTCATCAGCTAACAGACACTACAGAAGAAGAAAGAGGATGAGGAGGATGAAGATGGAACCCAACTGCATGAACCCATGTCTGACTGACGGCAGCCTGATGAAGGTGATGAAGATGAAGATGAGTCAGTCCATCAGAGAGCAGCGTGGAAAAAAGAGAAGAAGAAGAAAGATAAAGACACCAGGGGACAAACAGGAAGTATGAAGACTCTTTCACAATAAATGTCCACATTTAAGTTTTTCACATGAACACGACACAGACTGTCTAAAACCTGGACGTAGTCTCCGTGACGTCCCCGCAGACTGTCTAAAACCTGGACGTAGTCTCTGAGACGTCCCCGCAGACTGTCTAAAACCTGGACGTTAAGTTAACGTGGCATTGGTAACCATGGTAACAGCATCTAATGTCTTCACTGTAAACAGACTCACAGTGACCTGTGACTGTTGCCTGTGGCAACCATCTGGCTGCAACCAACCGCCCCACATGTCCGTCAACTCTCCACATTAACACAGCTCATCAATAAAAACTGCCCGACAGACTCAGTGATCAATCAGATATTACACACACACACACACACACACACACACACACACACACACTCTATTATAATCAGTCTGAATAATTAATGAGTTGACAACGATTAAAGGACTAATCATAGTGCTCGGAGGTCAAAGGTTACCAGAGCGTGCAGCTTCTCCTCCAGGTCCTGATTGGCTCTCTGAGACGCCGTGTAGCTGTTCTGGAGTCTGCAGAGAGAGACAGGAAGTGTTACTAAGCACGCTCTAACGAGTCATCAAACATCTGACATCATCACCTGAAACAGCCAATCAACAGCCTCCTTCACATGTTTCTACACATCATTGCTTTGTTAGCAGGTCTGGTTCTCCTGAACCTGGACCGGATCCCCCCCATCCCCCACAAGTGGATCTGGTTCAGATCGTGTCCTCACCTGCGGAACTTGTCCCTCATCTTGTCGAGGTCGTCTCTAGTCCGGCTGAGCTCCGCCTCCATGTAGTGGCGGTTGCCGTCAAACTCCGCCTCCATGGCGTCCATCTTGTGCGTGGAGAGAGAGAGGCGGCGCTGCAGGTCCTCGTTCTGCTGCTGGAGGATTCTGGGTAACAAGACGAGACCCAATTAACAAGTCATTGGTACAAAAACACGTCAACAGCTGAGTCTGAAGGTCAGAGAGACTCACCTGATCCGCTCAGAGTCTGATAAGACCTCCTGAAACACAGACAGAACAGACATCAGAGCTACAGACAGGACATGAGAACTACAGACAGGACATGAGAACTACAGACAGGACATGAGAACTACAGACAGGACATCAGAACTACAGACAGAACATGAGAGCTACAGACAGAACAGACATCAGAGCTACAGACAGGACATCAGAACTACAGACAGAACATGAGAGCTACAGACAGAACAGCAGAACTACAGACAGGACATGAGAACATCAGAACTACAGACAGATTAAACACACACACACACACATATATATATATATCTTTGTAATGAACAGTGTCGTGGTTCACTTGTGAGTCGAACAATGGTTTGATTTGATTATTGATCAGATCAGCTGCTCTGCATCACGTGATCACATGACCCACCATGTGACATGAAGTCAGGTCAGTAAACGTCAATCACGCGTTTCCTGTCGGTCTTTGTCGTCTGTGTCATCGACGTATGGAAACACGGCAACGTATGGAAACGTGTCCACTCCCAGCATGCAGCAGGGTTATCTATGATGGATCAGCTGTGAGCCGTGAGGTCAGTGACGGTGCTGCTGTGGGCCAATCAGATCACTCTGCTCTGCTGATGGTGATCCGTTATCAGTTTCCTCAAGAGGCGTTATCAATAATCAATATGACGCCCTGAGGCGTAATTCAGGGATGAACTGACAGTCAGCTGCTGAGCCGCCGTTAAACTTCATTAATGAACCTAACGAAGAGTTAAACAGAAGTCTGTTAACTCATTATTATTAATACAGTGACTAACGAGTTTCCTGTTTCTCAAATGTCAGATTTATGATCTGTTAGCAGGAATCTAATATAATATTCATGACCATGTTTCCATCAATGTATAATCACCTGAACGCACCTGAACTCAACCGACCAACTACAGAGAGCCGGTCCTGAGCAGGAAAACTAACTTAACGGACGTGTTAATAGAGTTTGATTTAATTCTACAGTTTACGTCTCTACACTGTAAAAATGTAATTTATGACTCCTCAGTGTCAATAATTAAATTAATTATTATGAGGTCATCAAACCAGAACATGAAGTCCAGATCAGGAGAACATGATCGGGCCTTCATTATCGTTACGTTACTGTTATATTAATGTTATATTAATGTTACGTTATTATTATGTTAATGTTATTGTTATATTAATGTTATGTTAATGTTATATTAATGTTATGTTAATGTTATATTAATGTTACGGTACTGTTATATTAATGTTGTATTAATGTTGTATTAATGTTACGGTACTGTTATATTAATGTTGTATTAATGTTATATTAATGCTGTATTATTGTTATATTAATGTTGTATTAATGTTATATTAATGTTATATTAATGCTGTATTATTGTTATAATGCTGTATTAATGTTATATTAATGTTGTATTAATGTTATATTAATGCTGTATTAATGTTATATTAATGTTATGTTAATGTTATAATAATTTAATAAAATAACAATAATTAATATTTCTACATTATTCCTGTTGACAAATGAACAAAGACAAACAACATAAAACAAAGAAACTTCATTGGTCGAGAACACAGGTCATCACACTCAATGCATCATGGGAACAGTTTGTACCACCACAGGGGAGAAAGAGGAGGAACATCAGGACCAGGGTCAGGACCAGGGTCAGGACCAGGACCAGGACCAGGACCAGTACCGGGGTCAGGATCGGGGTCAGGACGTCCCCTCTGACCTACCTTGACGTTGGACTGATTAGGAACAGGAAGTCTGTGCTTGTGTCTCCGTGGAGACACGCCTCTATGCACCCCTAAGATTTCATTTTTAGGGCCCGCCCCTTCTGTGATGTCATGCCCGTGAGGTGGGGTCTCCTGCCCCGCCCCCTCCCCGTGCAGCGGCTGGTACCAGCTGCCGGGCCGCTGCATTGACGCCACCCAGTCGTCCCAGCGTCGAGTCTGGTCTGTGGACACCTGCTGCTTCCTGTGGGAGGAGCGGTGGCGGGGATGGGGGGCCGGGCTTCCCTGCTCTCTGGACGGCGTCCTGCCGAGGAGCGTAAGGTGGGCGGGACTCATGACCCGACAGGTGATCTCATCCAGGAAGTTGGAAAAGCGGACCTTCTCCTCCAGAACCTGCTTCTTCCAGTTCCAGGCGGACCTGACGGGGGACGGCGGGTCCGACGAGCGCCGCAAGGCCGGCACCCGCTGATTCGCCCGGTCCAGCGAACGAGTGGGTGGATGAGGAGCGGCGCCACCCCGCCCCCTGCTGTCATCCAGCAGCTCCACTGACTTTGACTTCCGGATGATGTCATAGGCGTGCTCCACGCCAAGTGAGGCGGGCTGCTTCAGGATCCCTTTTTGCGGGGCAGCGGCCATCAGAATCCGACTGCTGGCGGTAGACTGTTTCGAGGCCACCATACCTCGATGTGCAGGAAAACCCTCGCCAACGAAGTGAGGACTCGTGGTCACACCCACGGCACTGGTTTTGGCCCGATGGGTGTGGCTACTGAAGAGCGGCGGTGGTGGCGGGATCTCCAGGCTGGACAGACTGGAGATGTCCGGCTCGCTGTCTGACAGAGGCGAGGTCGAGGCGCCGCAGAGCAACCCGGTGCTCTGTGGCCATTTATTGGCAGCAGCTGGGAGGCGAGTGCAGCACTGTGGGGGGGGTGGAGGCGTGGTTAAGGTGTGTCGGTTTACCTGAGTGATGTCATGCTGCGGTGCAGGCGGGGGCGGAGCGACAGCCAGTCCGTGGCGTGTCTCGCGGTGCTGTGGCGGAGCCTTACGGTACGGCTTCCTGGCCGGGGCGGCACTCGTCATCCTGCACACCGATTCCTTTGTATGTCACTTCCTGTCGGTCTGAAAGTCCTGCCACGAGAGGAAGAGTTCATGAGGAAGGAAACACCGCCAAACACAGCCAAACACCGCCAAACACCGCCTAACACCGCCTAACACCGCCAAACACCGCCTAACACCGCCAAACACCGCCTAACACCGCCTAACACAGCCAAACACCGCCTAACGACACTCAGCCACCGACCACGACTGGCCTGTGACCGTGCTCACTCTCTCTCTCTCTGGAGATCAATGCTCGATCGCCCCTCATCAGCATCAAACACGCCCACACACACACACACACTCTAACTCACACACACACACACACACACACACACACACACACACACACACACACAGACACTAACACAGACACACACACACACACACTAACAGACACTAACACAGACACACACACACACACACACTAACACAAACACAGACACACACACATAGACACACACACACTTGTCCTCACAGATAAACACACAGATGAGTGTATTAAAAGTGTGTGTGTGTGTGTGTGTGAGTTCTTCTATGTTTGTGAGGTCCAGATTTCAGCTCACTGTGGTGTTTTAAAGTCTCTGTGAGGACATTTACTGTCAAACTGTCCTCACAAATATATAAAACACACATGCTCTGTGTGTGTGTGTGCGTGTGTGTCTGTTAGTGTTAGTGTGTGTGTCTGTGAGTGTCTGTGTGTGTGTCTGTGTGTGTCTGTGTCTGTGTGTGTCTGTGTGTGTGTCTGTGTTAGTGTCTGTGTGTGTGTTAGTGTCTGTGTTAGTGTCTGTGTGTGTGTGTCTGTGAGTGTCTGTGTGTGTGTTAGTGTCTGTGTGTGTGTGTGTGTGAGTTAGTGTGTGTGTCTGTGTGTGTGTGTGTGTGTGTGTGTGTGTGCGTGCGCGCCTTGGGCGTCATTGATCTGTGTTTCTTTTTTTTTCCAGAACAGGAAGTGAAGCTCATCGAGCTGAACGAGGACACAGTCGGCTAACACAGCTAATGTGCTAACAGACGACACGAGCACGCTGTGACATCATCACGCTGTGACATCATCACGCTGTGACATCATCACGCTGTGACATCAATAACACGATGAACAACATGTTTATATTTAACTTCATTAACTTGACGAGCTACAGCACATTATTGTTTTTATGTTCCAGGCATTTTATTTGTGATGTCAGAGGTGTGATGTCATCAGTGTGAGAGGTGTGATGTCATCAGTGTGAGAGGTGTGATGTCATCAGTGTGAGAGGTGTGATGTCATCAGTGTTTGTACCTGAAGTGTGAGCTGCTCCACTCGTCATCCACAAAAACACACCTGAAACACACACACACTTTAATCTGTTGCCGTGGTTACAGTGAGGTCATGGGCGGGGGTGGAGGGATAATAAACCTGCAGCCTCACCTGAGGCTGAAACCAGAGAAGAAGATGTTAGCATGGTTAGCAGTGTGCTCTGTGCCCTCTGTCGGGTCTGACAGGCTCAGATCAGCTGATCACAGTTCACATTACAGGATCATCTTCACCTCATTAATATTCATGAGAGCACAAACTGATGAAAAGCATGAGTCAGCAACTTTTATCACTAAGAAACGACGACGTCATCACAAGTTTAAAACATGACAAAGAAACACAGAGTGAGAGTGTGTGTGTGTGTGTGAGTGTGTGAGAGTGTGAGAGTGTGAGTGTGTGAGTGTGTGAGAGTGTGTGAGAGTGTGAGAGTGTGAGTGTGTGAGAGTGTGTGAGAGTGTGAGAGTGTGTGAGAGTGTGTGAGAGTGTGTGAGTGTGTGAGTGTGTGTGTGAGAGTGTGTGAGAGTGTGCGTGTGTGAGAGTGTGAGAGAGAGTGTGTGTGTGTGTGAGTGTGTGTGAGAGTGTGAGAGTGTGTGAGTGTGTGAGTGTGTGTGAGAGTGTGCGTGTGTGTGAGTGTGTGCGTGTGTGAGAGTGTGAGAGAGTGTGTGTGTGTGTGAGAGAGTGTGAGAGTGTGAGAGTGTGTGTGAGTGAGAGTGTGTGAGTGTGTGTGTGAGAGTGTGAGAGTGTGAGAGTGTGTGAGTGTGTGTGAGAGTGTGAGAGTGTGTGAGTGTGTGAGAGTGTGTGTGTGAGAGTGTGTGAGAGTGTGTGTGTGTGAGTGAGAGTGTGAGAGTGTGAGAGTGTGCGTGTGTGTGAGAGTGTGAGTGTGCGTGTGTGAGAGTGTGCGTGTGTGAGTGTGCGTGTGTGAGAGTGTGTGAGTGTGCGTGTGTGTGAGAGTGTGCGTGTGTGAGAGAGAGTGTGTGTGTGTGTGAGAGAGTGTGAGTGTGAGAGTGTGAGAGAGTGTGAGAGAGAGTGTGTGTGTGTGTGAGAGAGTGTGAGAGTGTGCGTGTGAGAGTGTGTGAGAGTGTGTGTGTGAGTGTGTGTGTGTGTGAGTGTGTGTGAGAGTGTGTGAGTGAGAGTGTGAGAGTGAGAGTGTGTGATAGTGTGTGAGTGAGTGTGTGAGAGTGAGAGTGTGTGATAGTGTGTGTGTGTGAGTGTGTGTGTGAGAGTGTGCGTGTGTGAGAGTGTGCGTGTGTGAGAGTGTGCGTGTGTGCGCGCTCACCTTATACATCAGCACTGAAAGCTCTTCATCATCCTCGTCTTTTTCTGCTGTGTCCGTCCGTCCTCGCTCTCTCAGTATTAGTTCTCGTCTTCCTCCTCTGGACATGTGAGCCTCTGACAGCCTGAAACACAAGATGGCCGGGTGGAAAAACACCAGTCAGTACCTGCGAGACGACACAGAGGGCACGAGAGACAGAGCACAAGCTAAACACAAGCTAACAGCTATAAACACAGGCTAACAGCTATAAACACAGGCTAACAGCTATAAACACAGGCTAAACACAGGCTAAATACAGGCTAAACACAAGCTAAACACAAGCTAACAGCTATAAACACAGGCTAACAGCTATAAACACAGGCTAAGCGCAGGCTAACAGGTCAAAGATAATAAATATGTAGCACAAAATTGCTAAAATAAACTAAATGTCAACAGATTGAACAAATGTTTTGAATCATTTGACTTTTAGAAATAATTAATGACTGGATTCATTAATGTAGATTTTATTATTCAGGTGTAATGACCCTTTGAAAAGCTTCTGCCTGCTCAGTGTCAGGTGACAGCAGGCGGTCTGCCAGGTGAAGTCATTAGCCTTATTAGAGCACAGCGACGCTGTCAGTGATGTCAGACCTGCAGGAGTCAGGTGAGAAGCCCCGCCTCCTCACTGAACAGGTGTGTCCAGAGAGGGAACCACACATACAGAGCAGAAAGAACCGGGGATGATGTCAGAGGCGCTGGATAATTAATGTGATAACAGGAAGTGAACAGACAAAAAAAAAAAAAACTGTTTAATGTTTAAACGTCTGTCATGATTTTAAAAATGACGAACAGAACTTCAGTCTGTCTTGTTTCAGTCCTATTTGAGGTAAATATCAACCAAATATAACAACCTATTACTTCTTCATTAGAGGCAGCAATTAAAGGACATTGTTATGATAAAGGTTTAATTTCATCCCTATATGATTTATTTATATCCGGGTCTGAAGTTGAGACTGTGGATGGAAGATATAGGTGATGAACTATCACTACAAGACGGGAAAGAGGCACGCATGAAAGCTCAGAATCAAACAATAACAGTCATAAAATCCCTCCCCTCCCTCTCATAACCAACAGTCCTCTCGGAGGAAAATAAATAATTGAGCGAAATGAATGTGTGAATGGTTAGCTCCTCAAACTGATGAGCAGTTAGCACCTTGCATGGCAGCCAATGCCATCAGTGTGTGAATGAGATACGTAGTGTACAGAGCTTTGAGTGGTCCGATATATGAGTACGGGTCATTTACCGTTTATTGGTAACAGTGCCAGTGCTTATCTGTTCCCAGGCATTTGTATACATGTTGTTATACATATGTAAAATAAGGAAAGGTCCATATCTTATAAAAATCCTTCCTCTTACTACATGGGTCAATTTTTCTAGTGCCAGACTGCTAGACATCTCCTTAAGCACTGTTTTTCTAGTGCCAGACTGCTAGACATCTCCTTAAGCACTGTCTAGAATCGGGTCTCGGGGTTTCCTTCCAGGTCTAGAATCGGGTCTTGGGGTTTCCTTCCAGGTCAAAGCAATTACACGTCTGGCTTGCAACAAACAGAAATTGATTAGTTTGCGTTTCTTCGTATTTGCTGGAAAATCTTCAGAGTATCTGTCTGTATAAGCTTGATTGGGAACAACACTATCCGTCACTTCAGGAGTCAGCTCCAGAACCTCCTTCCACAAACATTCCCACATACAATGATAGAGTGCCAATTTCTTCAGTGCACTTCATACATGTATCAGGGATCCCAGGATTAAAATGATAATATAAGTCCTGAGCAACCACTTGCATTGTAATAATTGAAATCTGGTATTTATAGTTTGGGTTTGCCTTCTCCCAGTCCTCTACAGAGATGTTTGCCTAAAGATCATTCTTCCATGCAGCTAAATATGAAAACTGAGTTCTCTTTGGAGCCTGCTAAAACTATATCCTAAAACTTTGATAACTGTCCTCTGTCATATAAATGGTTTACTGTGAATTTTTCGAGAGTGGACAGTGTAGGTTCTGAGGTAGTTTTAATTTGGGAATATATAAAGCTTCTAATTTGCAAGTACTTAAAAAAGTGCTTTCTGAGAAGGTCATGTTTATCTATTAATTGTTGGAATGACATTAGTGTCCCTTCATTATATAAGTCTTTTATCTTGCTTAGTCCTTTTTCTATCCAGTGTTTGAATCCCATGTCGCATCTCCCTGCTCTGAAGTTTTACCTCTGTATTGAGAAAGTAATACCTGGCTGCACGGAGTTATGCTGCCCAATAATAAAGTTTGACATGAGGCAGTCTTTGTCCCCCACGTTCATATGGGAGGTGTCAAACGGAGAGTCGCAGCCTAGGACGCAGGTGAAGCTTTTTATTAAGTGTGCAGAGGGAGTGGGACAGACAGGAGAGACATCTTAATAATATTACTACGTCCTATCATAGAAATAGGCATTGAAGTCCATTTCTCCAGAGATTCGCCTGCTTCTTTCAACAGAAGGTCATAATGGATTGATATAATATTTTCAGTGTCAGGGGTTATTTTAATTCCTAAGTAAGTAAATCTTTCTGGGGCAGAAGCAAACTGTGCCTGGCTCAGGGGGACGTCCTTTCTTCTCTATTCACTAATAACAAGGCTCAGGTGTTGTTGAATCAGCACCTCCAAATCCGAGGCCATGGTTCTCAGCCGGAAAAGGGTGGAGTGCAGCCTCCGGGTCGGGGATGAGATCCTGCCTCAAGTGGAGGAGTTCAAGTATCTCGGGGTCTTGTTCACGAGTGAGGGAAGGATGGAACGGGAGATCGACCGGCGGATCGGTGCGGCTTCTGCAGTGATGCGGACTCTGCACCGGTCCGTCGTGGTGAAGAAGGAGCTGAGCCGAAAGGCGAAGCTCTCGATTTACCAGTCGATCTACGTTCCTACCCTCACCTATGGTCACGAGCTTTGGGTAGTGACCGAAAGAATGAGATCGCGAATACAAGCAGCTGAAATGAGCTTCCTTCGCAGGGTGGCTGGGCTCTCCCTTAGAGATAGGGTGAGAAGCTCGGCCATCCGCGAGGAGCTCAGAGTAGAACCGCTGCTCCTCCGCATCGAGAGGAACCAGCTGAGGTGGCTCGGGCATCTCGTGAGGATGCCTCCTGGACGTCTCCCTGGTGAGATGTTCCGGGCACGTCCCTCCGGGAGGCGGCCCCGGGGAAGACCCAGGACACGCTGGAGGGACTATGTCTCTCGGCTGGCCTGGGAACGCCTTGGGGTCCCCCTGGGAGAGCTGGACGAAGTGGCTGGAGAGAGGGAAGTCTGGGCCTCCCTGCTGAAGCTGCTGCCCCCGCAACCCGACTCCAGATAAAGCGGGAGAAGATGAGATGAGATGAGATGAGATGTGTTGTTGACTTTGCAGCCAGAGAACTGACGACATTCCTTCCAAAATGCACTGAGGTTCCCAGATTTGTTAAAAACACAAAAACATGATGCTCTGTCTGACCTACAGTCACATGTTTGATATGTTATGATTATTATTTGATCAAATCTCATCAGCTGTTCGTCTGAAGCTCACAGCAGCACTTTTAAAGACAGACTGACATCGACCAATCAGACGACAGAACGTCACCACACTGACCCCAGCATCCCTACCCATAATCCTCTCTGAGCAGAGATAAACCCATGCAGGGTAAACAAACACATCAGAGCTCGGACCAGCAGATTCTGGACCAGACGGATCTGTCCAGTCCACATCAGCTGACAGGATGAAGAAAACTCAGACTCTGTCTGTTTCCTAGCAACAGTGCAGTCTGTGCAGAAGTGCCGGTGTTACGAATGAATCGATGAACCAGATTATTATGAGCACGTCTCAAACCCGGTTCCAAGGGTCAGACTGAGAACTGGCTCAGGTTCTGACCCAAACCAGGACTCTGTGAGACCCTCTTCTCCTGTGGTGCCTCTTCACACACTAAGCCACACCTTCAGGATCTGGACTGAGCTGAGTCCTTGTGGACTCTAAAGTCCTTTAATGATGGGCCAGAATGTTTCAGAACCATGACCCGGCTTTAAACTGTTTTAAAGGTATCACTGAACTACACCTCCTAGAATGCACCATGTTGTTGATGTAAACAACTAGAGTCTGCTGAAGACCTGGACCCACATTCGGACCGGGTCCGTGAGCGGGTTCTCAGCAGTCCTCCCTGTGGACCAATAAGAAGCCACCCTGACAGAACTCGGCTCTGATTGGTCCAAAATGTAGCATGCCATCATAGCTCGTCCAGTTTACCCAGAATCCTCTGTGACGTCGGAACCGGTCCACAACAGGGTCAGGTGACGTCATCACGTCCATTAGAACAGGTGTGTGTGTGTGCGCGCCCAGGTGAGTTGCAGTAGCGCGCGCCGCTCGATGATTCGGTCCTGGCTCTGCGGGGGGTGCAGAACCGGGCCTGACCACGCGCCGACACCGCCCTCCCGCAGCCCGTTACACCGACACAATCCCGCTCAGCCCGGCCCAGTTCACCGACAACAAGCTGCAGCCCACACACCGAACCAGAACTACAGCTAACCCGGATCAGGGCTCACCTGTGAGGCCGCTTAGCGCGGCTCGGTCCGGTTCCTCCCGGAGAGCGGAGAGAGGAGGAAACTTCAGCCGGAGCTCCGTGCGCCTCCTCCGGCGAGAGGAGGGAGGGGGCCGGGGAGGAGTGCCGAGTTCCGCCGAGGAGGAGAACCGAAGCCGAGGAGGAGGCGGCTTCAGCGGGCGGCGGGAGGAGACGCAGCCGGCTGAGAGGCTCCGACAGGCGGATAGAAACCCGCTCAGAACCGCTCGGAGAAAGTTCTGCTGCTCGGCTCAGCTGTCGCCATCTTTACCCGCGGGGCATGACGGGCAATCCTCAGGAATCCCCCCCCCCCCCCCCCCCCCCCGGACGTCCTGCGTGCTGACGTCACATACCTTCATGTGGATGTACAGGTGGAGTTCGGGGCGGAGTACTGTGTATATATATATATATATATATATAATATATATATATATAATATATATATATGTATATATATATACTCTTTAGAATAAAGTACTTTTCCTCCAGCTATTGCACTGTGTGTGTGTGTTCAGATGGCTGTGATTGGTCGGTTCAGACTGATGATTCTGACCCAAACTTTGATTTAATCTGAGTTCTGTCTGCAGGCGGTGTGTGTGTGTGTGTGTGTGTGTGTGTGTGTGTGTGTGTGTGTGTCAGTGTGGACTGTCTGTTTACAGTAAAACACACACACTGATACTTTGAGGTTTACATGTCAACACACCTGAACACACCTGAACACATGTGAGCTGTTGTCTGCTCCTCTGCTGAAGACGACATGAGCAAACATCCAGCAGAGTTCATAATATAACACATGATGAGTGTTTGAAGGTCATCACACACACACACACAGTGATCAGACCTCAGGAGGTTCAGCGGGTCGTCCAGCTGACCGGTGGTTCGATCCTCCAGTCTGCATGTTGCCGTGTGTTTAAAGCCCAGACTGCTGCTGAAGGCTGAACATCAGTTCTGTTATCAAATAACAGGCGATCATATCAGACCACATCCATCAGTGTGTTCACACACTGTTCAGTCTAAATGCAGTGCGCACACACACACACACACACACACACACACACACACACACACACAGTAAATGAAGACAATGCCAGCTGTTCAGAACAATGCAGATCCTCCCTCTGTCCTCTGACTCCACAGCTATGGGAGCTATGGGAGCTATGGGAGCTATGGGAGTGATGGAGAACATGTCACTGCTGTAGGTGGAGAGCTTTGAATGGTCGGTCAAGGCTGCTCCGCCTGTATAAACAGTCATTGTGCAGCAGGTGGTTATCAGTTTAGAGCTCGCAGGAATCTGACAGCTGCTCCGACTGCACTTCACGCAGCAGGTTAGACCCTCATCAACCCCTCAACACCACCACCAACACCACCGACACCACCCACCGCTGTCTGAGCAGTGACTCTTTCTTCTGTCTTCTCCGTCGTCTCGACGTGAGGTTAAATCATTTCTCAGATCTTAATTTCTCTTCAGAGACAAACGTTAATCAAACGTTACATAAACATAAACTAAACATATTTCGGTGAAGTCTGATGAGCAGGCAGAGTGTGATTTATGTTTTTAATTAACAAGTTTCAGTTTAATGTCCCATGATGCCCTGCTTCACACTGTGACACTTCCAGCTCTGGAGGAAACAGACGGGTAGAGGTGATGGAGGTGATGATGGGGGTGATGGAGGTGTTGTATTTGGCTCTGGATCAAAGACATGGTGGTGACAGTATCTGAGCTATGATCACAACATCGTTCACATTGAAACATTTCATTTGTCAGACAAACACGTCGATACATCATCGATAATCAGACGGAGGGAAGCTGCTGACAGGGCGGGGGACATTCTTTGGATGTTCTTTGGAGGTTCTTCATGTTGATGAAGACGTTGGAGTGGATCTTCAGGACATCTGAGTCCTTCAGGAGGTTCTGAGGTTGTTTAAATGTTGTGAAAACAACACAAACAGGATGTGTGTGTTTGACATGAACTAGGGTCAACAAACAAACACTGATTTATATGAGATGATGGGTCACTGAGGAGGTTTTAGGATCCGTAGGTGGTTCTGGAGGTCCATTTAGGGACCTTTAAGGATCTGTTGTTTAGAGAAGAGGTTCAACAGTAGGTTGGTCATAAACAAGGTTCTGTTCATCCTTGTTGGACATCATCAGAACACGGAGCGATGGTCAAAGGTTTTCTTCAGAATCAGGTTTTTAAAATGTTCTGCTCCTCGTGATCTTCATGTAACTTTTCACAGGACAACAACGAGTGCGCAGACAGAAACACTTTGAGTCGCTCTCTGCAGAGTCCACCTTGTTTCCCAGCATGCTCTCTGCTTGAAAACATCCAGGCATCAGCACGTCACTCGGCTGAGGACGAGTCTGAGCCTGCAGGCCGAGAGGCGTCTGATCTGGAGTCAGAACATGCAAAAACACGAGCAGACAGGAAGGCGACGCCGCCTGGTGCCGACACGCTCTGCATTCTGGGAGCTGATATGCAGATGGAGCTCAGACAGATCTGTGTGTCAGATAGAACAAAGTATTCTGGGAAAACAGGAGCGAGGATGTCAACAAAGGAAGCAGAGAAGAAGAAGAAGAAAGTCCTGCAGGTGAAAACAGACAGGAAGGTTCATATACAGACAACCATATATTCTATTATAAACTCACCTGTCGGACAGTAAACTCACCTGTCAGGCTGTAAATTCACCTGTCAGACTGTAAACTCACCTGTCAGACTGTAAACTCAGCTGTCAGACTGTAAACTCACCTGGTAGACTGTAAACTCAGCTGTCAGACTGTAAACTCACCTGGTAGACTGTAAACTCACCTGTCAGACTGTAAACTCACCTGTCAGATTGTAAACTCACCTGGTAGACTGTAAACTCACCTGTCAGAATGTAAATTTACCTGTCAGACAGTAAACTCACCTGTTTAGACTGTAAACTCACCTGTCAGACTGTAAACTCACCTGTCAGACTGTAAACTCGCCTGTTACACTGTAAACTCACCCGTTCAGACTGTAAACTCACCTGTTTAGACTCTAAACTCACCTGTCAGACTCTAAACTCACCTGTCAGACTCTAAACTCGCCTGTTACACTGTAAATTCACCTGTTCAGACTGTAAACTCACCTGTTGAAACTGTAAACTTGCCTGTCAGACTGTAAACTCACCTGTCAGACTGTAAATTCACCTGTTCAGACTGTAAACTCGCCTGTTTAAACTGTAAACTCGCCTGTTACACTGTAAACTCACCTGTTCAGACTGTAAACTCACCTGTTTAAACTGTAAACTTGCCTGTCAGACTGTAAACACACCTGTCAGACTGTAAACTCAGCTGTCAGATTGTAAACTCACCTGTCAGATTGTAAACTCACCTGTCAGACTGTAAACTCACCTGTTCAGACTCGTAAAAGACCTGTTTTCTTGATGAACAGGAAGTGGACCGGCTCAGCTGTTCACATGTTAAAAGTGTCTCTGTTGGTGTTTATGAGTCCAATCAGCACTTATTAACACCTGAGTGAGCAGACGAGGCTCCAACAAACACACTGAATACACACTGAATACACACTAACACACTGTGTGTGTGTCACTGTTATATTCATTTAACACCACAAACATCCTACGTGTGTGCAGAGAGGAGTGTGGTAAATGAAGTCTACTCAGCTTCAAACGCAAACTCTAAAATAACCTGCAGACAGTGTGTGTGTTCACGTGTGTGTTCATGTGTGTGTGTTTGTCTGTTGGTGTGTGTTGAAGGACAGAGCGACTGAACATTTCAGACAGTTGTGACTTCAAAGCAGCAACAGAAGAAGGAGACGTCAGATGAAGGTAAGAACTCGTTCTGTTCTCACTCGTTAGATCGACTTAAAGCATTACTATGCAGAAGTACTCTGATTACTATAAGTACTTTTACTGTCATCATTTCATGTCAGTGTTGCTGTTTGAAGTCAGTGAACATGGTTTTGGTTCAGGAGGTCGTCCTCTGATCAGATCAAGTCTGCATATCGAGTCCTAAACTCTGAGTGATGTCCTAAAGGCATGTGATTAATTACCTCCTCTGCTGTCAGTGAATGAAAGAATGAATGAATGAATGAAAGAAAGAAAGAAAGAAAGAAAGAAAGAAAGAAAGAAAGAAAGAAAGAAAGAAAGAATGAATGAATGAACGAAAGAAAGAATAAATGAATGAATTAATTAATTAATTAAAGAACAATGTGCGGTGTAAAGGTGGTCTGAAGAGTACAGAGCTTCTGTGGAAGTCCAGTCCAGCAGAGCTCGCTCTGTCGGGTTCAAACACGTTTGTTCAGCTTCAGTCTGTAAAATCACTCCATAAATACCAGGCCTTCAAAATAAATACCAGCCCTTCAAATTAAAAGCTCAGTGACAGATACAGTAAGGCTCTGCTTTATTTCATCCTCCGTTTCATGCTGTCTCTGTCTCGGTCCAGGTCAGATCTCTAATTATGTGTGTCTGAGTGTCTCATCCAGTCAGATCCAGTTTACCTGGACCTGTGGAAGAGGTGAGCATGGAACTTTGACCCCACTGGACTTTAATAATGTGTGGCACTCTGTGATGAAACATTTATGCGTTCCAGCCTGAAGGACATTTCACTTTCAGTCTGATGAATTTCTCTCACAGCTACAACTCTTCATCCACATCCTTGTGTCCACGGCGACCATCCTCCTCATGTTGCCATGGCAGCAGCAGTCCCCCCTGCCAGGCTGAGTCTGTGGATAGTGGATTATTGTATTGATAGTTTTTAAAGTCCGACCTGTCATGGTCAGGTTACCCATCATGCCATGGTCTGGTTATGGTCAGGTTATGGTCAGGTTATGGTCAGGTCATGGTCAGGTTATGGTCAGGTCATGGTCAGGTTATGGTCAGGTCACCTAGAAGACCACAGATCGTTCACTTCCTGCTTCTGACTAACGACTGACCTTTAAACAACATGTTGTTCCCCATAGTGTAAGAGTTTACCTTGTGTTGATGCTACACTGATCTGTGATCAGGAAGAATCCAGAGAGAACATGCAAAGAAAGAATCTGCAGAGTTCCAAACCTGAGGCGATTTCATATTATATTCCAGCGTAGTATTTTTATAATATTATATGTTTTTAAATTCATTCATTAATTTAAAAAAATCACCCAGTACCAACACAAGGAGTTTTTGTACCACCAGACGTACACATACCACAGTTTGAGAAGCAGTGATTCATTTTAACATGAAGGGACCATTAGCAGGCTGAACCTCATCACAGTGTGTCACCTCGTCCTCAGCAGAGATGATTCATTAGTATTAATTAATGGATGGACTTCATTTAGTAGTGTCTCTAGTCATTGAATATACATTAATGTAATGTCAATGTAACGTTAACGTAACGTGAAGGTCTTGGTTGGAGGATGAGTCAGAATTGTCGTCACTGAGACACAAATACATGTAAGTTAGCTGAGCTTTAAAATTCATGTGGAGATACGAGGTTCTCACTGCACAGGAAATAACTAAAGCTGCATGAAGTACAAATACCTCAAATATTCGAGTAAATGTACTCCACTACTCTGCAGTACTCATATATCTGGTGCTGTACACAAGAATGTGTGTGTGTGTGTGTGTGTGTGTGTGTACATGTTGAAGCATTAAATTGACCACCTGTTGCTATCCATTCAAACACACACACACACACACACACACACACACACACACACACTCACCTCATTTTTTTCTTTCTTGAACAAACACACTGAACGTAAAGATGTGTGTGTGTCGTCACACATACCACAGCACACACACACACACACACACACACACACACACACACACAGTGTGTCAGTAATCCAGGCATGTCAGTTCCTGTCTGTCTTTGCGGAGGTTGTGTTTGTCGCTGTAATCTCTGGAAAAATGATCCTGCTCGTTATTTCCCGCCGCCTGCCAGTCGAGTGTGTGGGCAGCGAGACCTGAAGGTCTGTCACTACAGCAACAGGCTGAACAGAGAGAACAGAAGAAGAAGAAGAAGAAGAAGGAGAAGAAGGAGAAGAAGGAGAAGGAGAAGAAGGAGAAGAAGTAGAAGAAGAAGAAGGAGAAGAAGGAGAAGAAGGAGAAGAAGGAGGTCTGACAGGAGGAGATGTGAACAGATCGAAAGGAGGACAGAAAAACAGGAAGCAGCAGGTAGGAACAGGAAGCTGAGATCACATGATTAAAGTCATAGGCTTTAGCTTAGCTTAGCACAAACTGTGTGGTTCTGTCGGTATGTTGTCGTCTGTCTGAGGTCCAGACCCGTCCACCGTGGAGAGACCACAGACCGCCACAGTTCACAGAGTTGAACTGGTGTCGATGCTACGCTGACCTGTGGTCAGGTGAACGTCTCTGTGTGGTTCAGTCAGTGACACGTCACTGCTGATTCACAGCAGGTTACACTGATGATGATCAGACCTTCCCCTGACGAGCTGAAACTCTCTGAACTCAACAGCCTGACTAATTAAACAGTCATGACGAGCTGCTGTCTGAAACACTCTGAACTCAACAGCCTGACTAATTAAACAGTCATGACGTGTGTCTGCAACAAGCTAAGCTAATGTTAACACACCACTACAACACAGTGAAAGTCAAAGCTAACGTGACGGCAGAGCATGTCACGTGACGTGAGGATGGCGTCAGCTGATGACAGATAGCGTCACAGGTTAACGACAGCTTGATGTGTGTGTGTTATTTGAGCTTTTAGCTAACGTGATCCATGATGCTAACGTGTTGATTTGAGCCGACAATAAACGATGTTACAAAGCTAACCAGCTAACGTGCTAACTAACCCTAACCCCAGCTGGCTGTGGTAACGTTGTATTAACGTTATGTTAACGTTATTCTAAATATGATCATAGTTTATCTTCCAGCATTCCGTCTGTTTGTCACTGAACGACCACAGACACGTTACAGCGAGAACGTTTCACTTAAGTATTACAGCATCACGTTGGGTTTCTGATACGTGACGTGTAACGTATCAGAAACCGTGAGACTCAAACTAGACTTCCTGGATCAGGTCTCAGAGGACCCAGTGTGTTTCTGATGACTTCCTGTGTGTTGGAGTTAGCCGTCATGATGCAGCGGTGCAGACGTGTCAGAAATGTCCCACATCAGAGACTCTCAGGTCGGCTGCTCTGAGTTACCGAGTGTCAGCTGATCGAGTTTCAGACGTGTCTGATGTGCCGAGGACGAGCTCGAGTTTACCGAGCGAAAAGATGCCTTTAAAACGCTTTGAGGTCACAAAGATCTGATCTCAGGTCTGTTTACAGATCAGCAGGACGTGTAAACAGGGTTTATCTGGTGAACGTCTGTCTGAAGCTGCATGTCTACATTCAAATCAATTTTATTTATATAGCACCATATCATAATAAAAGTTATCTTGTGATACTTTTCATACAGAGCAGGTCTAGACCGTACACTTCATAATACATCACATCACATCACAGCTTTTATTCAGAAATCCACTCCGACAGGAAACCAGGAGAGAAAAACAATGAGCTGAAAGGCTCTAAAACATCATGAAGCAGGAAGTAAAGTTCTGCTTACTTCCTGTAAGTTAGATAAGGAGGGACTTGTTGTGGATATTGATTGGTGTTTACAGTAGCCAATAGCAACGCCACTATGCTAAGCTAGCACTATGAACACAGCGACAGAACCTCTGAACCGGCAGTGTCCAGTCTAACAGTGAACACAGCAGTCGGGTTTGGCTCCTGGCGTCCCGGGCTGACTCAGTTCAGTTAGCACTTCACTGCTGATCAGTGTTTCCATCATGAAGTCTGTGAATCACCTCGGTACTGTCACGTTATTACTTGTTGGTCTCAGAGGCTGTGCTCCAACCCGGTCCGGTTGCTAAGCCCAGTTCTGCTAACAGCAAATTCTATTAGCAATAGCAGCATTAGCGGTCTCAGTGTTGTGGG
The DNA here is from genome assembly GCF_000972845.2 of Larimichthys crocea. Lineage (NCBI taxonomy): Eukaryota > Metazoa > Chordata > Actinopteri > Sciaenidae > Larimichthys > Larimichthys crocea. The sequence goes on along the minus strand of NW_020851961.1, from coordinate 45,930 downwards.
TGTTGGTGTCTGCAGAAGTAAAAAGCAGGAAGTGTTTTATTTAAGTGTGCAGTGTGAACACAGCCGCTGTGCTAACAGCTGATCCTGGAGCAGCTCAGATTTACGTCTCTCACACCTGGTTCAGACGTTTGATGAGGACGATGACAGTTCGAGACACTTTGCTGAAGACGACACTGTGCGAGCTGCCAGCTGCATCTCACCTTTCAAGAACCGCCATGTGTTTATCTACGGCTGACGAACTGACTCCAGGTCAGAAACCAGCGTCTCTTTCTTCTGTTTCAGGTTGTCCTCGTCCTCACAGACATGTCTTCAGTCAGAGCCGCCGCCATCCTGCTGCCGCTCAGCTGCTGCATACTCGCGGTGCTCGTCATCCCACCCTGCACAGGTCAAGGTAAGGTCACGTGATCACATGTCCACTCAGCAGTAACCAAAGCTTGTTCAACAGACTGTTGTTTTAACCTTCACACAGACAGTGCCATTTACAGTCCATTTACCAGAGCCAGGACCAGGACCTGGTTTAGAACAGGCAGGTTTGGACATAGAAAGAGTTGCAGGTGTTAAATCATGTAGATTGTGACCAGGTGAATGGCCCCTGTCATGGAAATGTAGCGAGAATATTTCCTCCTCCTTGCCTCAAACTGTGACCCCCATCCAGAGGAGTCAGCTGAATGTGATTAGTCCGAGTTCAGGGTGTCGAGGACAGACAGGTGACGGGGCACTGGGACAGGATCACTGGGACTGCTGTCCAGGAGGGGGAGGAGGTGGTGAGGAGGGTCATGGCTGCTGATCTTCACTGATGCTTCAGTTCAGACTCCTCCAGCTACAGGTGACACCTCCTCCCAGAGAAGTGAACAATAATAATCACTATCTGTCGGAAATATATGAGAGGGTGCATGTTTACATTCAGTCAATCTGACTCCTTACAGTCAGGGTGACGAGGACGTGTTAGTTGAGCAGTAAGTGCTGTGACAGCTGTAGAGTGGACAGGTGTATCATGTCCAGCTGTTGGTAGTGTTGTAGAGGAGGTCCTCTCTGAAGAGCTGGAGGTCTTCAGGAGGTCTGTGAAGGTAGAGAGGGACGCCCCTGATCTGGTAGGAACTGGTAGGACGTTCCACCAACAGGGACAACAGACAGAAAAGTTTGGATTGTCCTGAACGTACGGGTGACAGAGCCAGGCGTCGTTTATCAGAGGAGGTAACATGTGTCTGTATGAGGACGTTCAAGAACCGGAGACTACTTTGTAGTCAGCGTTAGAGATTTCAGTTTAACGTGGGCTGCTACAGGTCGACAGAGGAGCTTGATGAGCAGCGGGGTGACATGTTGAAGACCATCTGAGCTGCCACGTTCTGGATCATATGAAGGGTTTCACTGTGCAGGCTGGGAGGCCTGTCAGGAGGATGGTACAGGTGAACACATCATTCATCATCATTCATAGGTTTCTCTCTCGTAGGGAGGAGGTCAGTTTGATGTAGGTGTTGTGTAAAGTAGGTATTACTGGAGCATATATGTGCTTCTAAATTAGGTAATACATACATACATATATAGGACGTATATGTGGTGTGTGGCTGCAGTTGTCGCTGCGACTCGTCTGTCAGCTTCGTGTTTCTTCATACCGGCTCATGTTTCTGCTTGTATCCATGGAAACACATCAAGCGCCTCGACAACAATAACCTTTGTTACAAACACAGGCGCACCTCCATAACTGGCTCTGATTGGACGGTTAATGAAGGGAACAGGTGCTGCCCCTGACACAGCCAATCAGAGAGCAGCAGAGGCAGCCAGGGAGGCAACTTCAATCAACAAGTGTTCATCAAGTTTAAAGCTGCAGCACGAGCTAAAATTATCCAGAGACACCAAAGTCCAGCTAGACAGGTTAGCAAGAGGACACACATAAACACACAGTGTCAGGTTCAGTGTGATTAATTGCACGCATGTCCTGGAAAATCTGAAAAACCTGGAAAGACCATTTAATGTGGACTGAGGTGAAGTGGACTGACAAGTCTGGGTTTGAAATGTCCCTGATGGTCTCTGTTGGACTCTACTGGTCTCTGTTGGTCCCTGTTGGACTTTGTTGGTCTCTGCTGGTCCCTGTTGGACTCTGTTGGTCTCTGTTGGTCTCTGTTGGTCTCTACTGGTCTCTTTTGGTCTCTGTTGGACTGATGGTCTCTGTTGGTCCCTGTTGGTCTCTATTGGACTCTGTTGGACTGTGATGGTCTCTGTTGGTCTCTACTGGTCTCTTTTGGTCTCTGTTGGTCTCTGTTGGTCTCTGTTGGTCCCTGTTGGTCCCTGTTGGTCTCTGTTGGACTCTGTTGGACTCTGATGGTCTCTGTTGGTCTCTACTGGTCTCTTTTAGTCTCTGTTGGACCCTGATGGTCTCTGTTGGTCCCTGTTGGACTCTATTGGTCTCTGTTGGATTCTGATGGTCTCTGTTGGTCTCTGTTGGTCCCTGTTGGACTGGTTCTGTACCTCAGACTGGTTCAGTGGGACACACTGTGGTTCACTGTAAACAGGTTGTAAATCTTGCTTGTGGCCCTCACTGAGCGTGCTCAGAGGCGCTCAGTGTATTGTTCTCCGTTAATCCTTGCTCCCCCAGCTGTCAGATTAACCCCGTGCTTGCCGTTGTCTGGCTCTTCTCAGATAACACTTAGCATCTTTCAGCTGTTGTTCCAGGCATGCCAGGCTCGGCCGGCGTTCCCGGCAGCCCCACTGCGGAGCTCCATTGTGGGGCTGCCTGAGCTCTGCGGACGAGCCTGTTGTCTCTGTGTCAGGACTTCCTTTGAAAACAATCCTCCCACATTCCAGCCGACACTCAACCCACCTCAGAGAGGTCAGAGGTCACAGCCACTCATCTATACATGGGGCAGAGACTCTTCTGATGCTCTGGACAGGAAATAAACCTGTCAAGACAGGAAAACCTGAAAACAAAGAAACACCTGCACACAGGAGGTCACAGGTGAGCTCTGATGTATTCAAGTGCTGCTGGGAGAGAAGAGAGATGCCTGCTGCTCAAATCAAAAACTCCTGGACCTGGAATAATCTTAAAAATCATGGAAACACCTGGAAACTAGCTAAGCTACGCTGGAAAATCTCCTGAAACCAGCCTGAGAGGCTACAGTCATGCGAACATGTTAAAAGGACACAGTCCCTCCAGTGATTGGCTGCTGACTTTCTGGGGGCGTGGTCTGTTAGTCTGTAGGTGGTGCTGCAGAAACATCAAATAAAATCAAATCAAATCAAATCAGATCAAATCAGATCAAATCAGATCAGATTTTATTTGTACAGCCCAAAGTCACAAAGTCCATTTTCCTCTGAGGCTTTACAATCTGTACAGGCAGTGACACCCTCTGTCCTTAGACCCTCGGTTCCAGTGAGGAAAAACTTGCCCACAAAAAACCTTTATGGGAGGTTTAATGGAGGTTTTATAACATTTCAGTGTCTTCAAACCTTGATGCAGTGATCCAAGTTCAGATAGAAACTGTTGATCCTGCTGGGATTTAAACCAACACCCCAAACAGTGTGTGCGTCAGCTGTTAGGAGGTCTCTGGTGAGACATTAGCAGCACACAGTTTGACCTCTGACCTCTGACGGCCACCGTGCCACGTGCTGCCTGTTGGAGTCCGTCTGTCAGGGACAGCTGGACAAACAGCAACGAGCTGCTGCTTCAAAGAGAGACTGAGTCGATAGACAGACAGACAGGCAGGCAGACAGGGTCCTGAAAGGGGTCCATGAGCTCCTGGTTCATTGTGTGATTCTGAGGTTATGGTGCCTTCAGGTTCAGGTCAATAAATCATAATTTATATTCTCTGATAACAACCTGGACATACTGAAAACTTAAAAAACTCGGTGTGCCCTTCCTGTCTCTCACCTGTCTTCTTCTTCTGTGCAGGAAGTGACTGCAGCTGTAACGCCACCAACAGTCGCTGTGACGAATCTGGAGTCTGCAGGTGAGACATCTGTTGTGGAAATTTTCTCTGCTGCTGGTGAAGAATGAAATAGAGACTTCTGCCGGCCGACAAGGTTTTTATTTTCTTTGCAAAGAAAAGGTCACTCAACACACGAGCAAAAATGAAGAAAGACCCTGAGCATGGGGATACCTGAACATTTATACCTGCGCCCCCTAGGGTATGTTTCACATCCCTTTGTCTGCTGCAGGTATCGGCACATTATCTATATACAAAGTTGAGTCTAAACATCACAATTTAAAACACAAAAGAATCAAATTAAATCAAATCAAAAATGAAAATCCTCAAATAGACTATTGTTATGGAGAAAGTCACACAGCTGATTAGCTACAGCTTTCTCAAGTATCTTAGACAGAAAGGGAAGGTTTGATATCGGTCTGTAGTTGGCTAAGACCTCTGGGTCTAGAGTCGGACCCTGCAACCGGTCTCATCCACCCAAAGTGGCTTTCCCACTCTTTTTGATACATTTGTGGGCGATGCTGCAGCTTACTTTTATGCTGAGTCTGCTCCACCATCCTCTTTACCTCTCCTCCTCCTCCTCCTTCCTCTCCTCCTCCAGGTTCTCTCATTTTTCCTTGCTTTGCTCTTCTTTTTTTTTTTTTTCCTCACTCGACTTCCCAACCCTGCAGTGTTTAATGGGGCGGGTGCAGCGGACCATTCAGCCAATCATGATTGTTGTTCTGAGGCAAACACATGGACGTCACTCGTAGCTCACATTTAGAAAAGCATGATTGACTGCCTGGAAACTTGTCACACGGAAACAGACGCCTTCAGGGTTCACACAAAAAACTTCGGCAGACAAATGTGGCAGGCTGATTACAATCACACATGCATGGAATGGTCAAATTATCGTATATTTTATTATTATTTATTCGTACATCGTACAGAGGGCAAAATTATCGTACAAATACGATAATTATCGTACACCTGGCAACACTGGTCACATGGCTGTGTGTGTTTCAGGTGTGACCCCGGGTGGGACGGCGAGCATTGTGACCACTGTGTGCCGATGCCGGGCTGCCTGCACGGTTCCTGTCAGCAGCCGTGGCAGTGCAGCTGTAAGACGGGCTGGGGGGGGCGCTTCTGTGACAAAGGTTAGTGCAGTGATAGGTCAACATTTAACGAGCTACCGGTAACCTTAACGACACACAGGTGACCTCAATGACCCACAGGTGAACTTAACGACACACAGGTGACTTTAACGACACACAGGTGACCTCAATGACCCACAGGTGAACTTAACGACACACAAGTGACCTCAATGACACACAGGTGACTTTAACAACACACAGGTGACCTCAATGACCCACAGGTGAACTTAACGACACACAGGTGACTTTAACGACACACAGGTGACCTCAATGACCCACAGGTGACCTTAATGACACACAGGTGACCTTAATGACACACAGGTGACCTCAATGACACACAGGTGACCTCAATGACACACTGGTGACTTTAACGACACACAGGTGACTTTAACGACACACAGGTGACCTCAATGACCCACAGGTGACCTCGATGACCCACAGGTGACCTCGATGACACACAGGTGACCTCAATGACACACAGGTGACCTCAATGACACACAGGTGACCTCAATGACACACAGGTGACCTCAATGACACACAGGTGACCCCAGCGACCCACAGGTGTCCCGGTGGTGATAGTTTGCTCTGTTAGCTCCATGGTTAGCTCACCTGTGAGTTGTTAAGGTCACATGTGAGTCGTTAAGTTCACCTGTGTGTCATTGAGGTTACCTGGTTAGCGCTGTTAGCTGCATAATTAGCTCTGTTAGCTCCTTTCTGGCCTCAGGTTTCACGTCCAGGTCTCTTTGGGTGTTTCAGACTTGCTTGTGTGCTCAGCCCAGCGGCCGTGTCGGAACGGCGCCACCTGTGTAATGGAGGACAGCGGTGAATACACCTGTGTGTGTCCTGAAGGCTTCTATGGGAGGAACTGTCAGCTGAAGACCGGACCCTGCCACCAGAGGAGGTCTGTCCAGGTCCCAGATTTTAGGATTCAGTTGGATCGCATGTTAATTTTATTTTATTTTGATGGTCTCCTCTTTTACTTCCTGTTTTGGCTCCAGGTCTCCGTGTAAAAATGGCGGTCTATGTGAGGACGCTGATGGCTTTGCGGCAGAGCTGACGTGTCGCTGCCTTGCCGGCTTTACGGGTCGGCGCTGTGAGACAGACGTGGACGACTGTCTGATGAGGCCTTGTGCTAACGGCGCCACCTGCCTGGACGGTGTTAACCGCTTTTCGTGTGTCTGCCCCACTGGCTTCACTGGACGCTTCTGCACCGTCAACCTGGATGACTGTGCCAGTCAGCCCTGCCTCAACGCCGGCCGCTGCCTTGACCGAGCTGGAGGCTTCACTTGCATCTGCCGGCCCGGCTTCACAGGAGCCACCTGCGAGATGGCACTGAGGGCCCGCGAGCTCAGCAGGACCACACTGCGGTGGGAGGGGGGAGGAGGCGGGGTCAGACCTCACCTGACCACCGACGGCAAGAACCAGAGGAGCACCACTGGCGGTAACAGCAGTCTTCATGGCGACAGGCTGTTTAAGGTGACTGTGAGCGAGCGCAGCACTGCTGGCCTGTCGGACATCCAGCTCATCGTTCTGCTCGTGCTGTCGGGGATGACACTCTGCGTGGTCATGCTGACTGCTGCCCTTGTGCTGCAGGGTCACTGCAGGGACTGTGGCCACACCTCCAGCTGGCTGCTGACATCATCATCATCACAGCGACAAAAGAGCGGGCGGCGTGGGCGGGCGGATGAGCACGAGTGTCAGATCAGCTTTCTGAACGTAGAACCAGAGAAGAAGAAACTGAACACTGAGGTCATCTAGAGGTCAGAGGTCAGACCACATCTCCCAGTGTGCAGTGATCTGTGACATCATCATGTGACCCATGGAACACGTGTCGGACAAGTTAAAACCAGAGATGTACAGAACATTTTCAAATCAGATCAGATTTTATTTGTAGAGCCCAAAGTCACAAAGTCCATTTTCCTCTGAGGCTTTACAATCTGTACAGGGAGTGACACCCTCTGTCCTTAGACCCTCGGTTCCAGTGAGGAAAAACTTGCCCACAAAAACCTTTAACAGGGAAAAAAGGTGGAAGAAACCTCAGGAAGAGCCACAGAGGAGGGATCCCTCTCCCAGGACGGACAGACGTGCAATAGATGTCAGTGTACAGAACAAATCAACACAAACATATTGTACAATTACAATGACTGATAAAATGACAATGATCAATGACTGATAAAATGACAATGAATTCAATGACTGATAAAATGACAATGAATTACAATGATATAAAATGACAATGAATTACAATGACTGATAAAATGACAATGAATTACAATGAATGATAAAATGACAATGAATTACAATGAATGATAAAATGATTACAGTAGCAGTGGAACCTGTGATAGAGATTACCGTGTTACATAAGTGGAAGAATGCAGTCCTCGAAATTTGTTTTATGTGACGTTAAAGGACAAATCCTGATCAAAAACAAACTCCCAGTTCTTTACAGTGGAGCTGGAGGCCAGGGTGATCCCATCTAAAGTAACTAAGTCTCTAGAAAGAGAGTTTCTGAGGTGTTTGGGTCAATTACAAGAACTTCAGTTTGTCTGAATTTAACATCAGAAAATTGTCGGTCATCCAACTTTTTATATCCTTAAGGCATGTTTGGAGTTTAGTTAACTGATGGTTGCATCAGGCTTGATCGTAAATATAATTGGTGTGTCAGCATAACAATGAAAATTGATAGAGTGATTCCTAATAATGTTCCCTAAAGGAAGCATATATAAACTGAATAGAAGTGGTCCTAGTACAGAACCTTGTGGGACTCCATGACAAACTTTGGTCTGCATGGAGGATTCATCATTGACGTGAACAAACTGAGATCGATCTAAAAAGTACGATTTAAACCAGCTTAGGGCGGTTCCTTTGATGCCAATTCGATGTTCCAGTCTCTGTAAAGAATTTGATGGTCAATGGTGTCAAATGCAGCACTAAGATCGAACAGACAAGTACGAGATGAGTCCTTTGTCTGATGCCATTGGAGGTCATTTGTAACTTTGACTAATGCGGTCTCTTGCTATGATGCACTCTAAATCCTAAATCCTGGTTGGGATGGGGTCTAAGAGACAGGTTGATGGCTTAGCTGCAGAAATGATTAAAGTTATTTGATGAAGGTCGATGGGGGAAAAACAGTCTAAATACATATCAGGTTTTACAGCTGTTTCCAAACTTGCTGTATCAGATGCAGACCATGCCTGTTGAGGGCAAGAGGTGATGGATTTTGTCTCTAATAGTTATAATCTTATCATTAAAGAAGCTCATGAAGTCATTGCTACTTAGACCTAAAGGAATAGATGGTTCTAGAGCTTGATTCTCTGTTAGCTGGCTACAGTGCTGAAGAGAACCTGGGTTGTTCTTATTCTCCCTCAATTAAAGAAGAGTAATAGGCTGCTCCTGGCCTCGTACGCGAGAGCCTTCCTGTATGTTTTCAGATTATCTTGCCAGACTAGATGAGATTCTTCCAGTTCAGTGGCCATTTGCGTTCAGATTTACGCGTCTCTTGCTTTAATTTACGAGTCTGCTGGCTATACCATGGTGCTAGCCTTCTTTGTTTAATTATCTTCTTTTTCAGAGGTGCAACAGAGTCTAGAGTTGTCCGTAATGAGCCAGTAATACTATCAACAAGATGGTCTATTTGTGAGTGGCTAAAGGAAGCAGACAAGTCCTCTGTTACAGTTAGACATGGCATTGAATTCAATGCTGAAGGAATCACTTCCTTAAATTTGGCTACAGCACTATCAGATAAACATCTGCTGTAGAAGCTTCTACACAAAGGCTTATAGTCCGGTAGTATGAACTCAAAGGTTATTAAAAAATGGTCAGACAGAAGAGGATTCTGTGGGAAGACTATTATATTATCAATTTCAATGCCATATGAAAGAACAAGATCAAGAGTGTGGTTCAGACAATGAGTCGGTTTATTTACAAAAGCCGATTGAGTCTAACAGAGAGATAAACGCAGTACTAAGACTATCATTGTGGTTGTCCACATGAATGTTAAAATCACCTACAATAATTACTTTATCTGTTTTAAGGATCAAGCCTGATGCAAACACACTGGACACCACCTCGACAGCCAGCGGTGAAATGACGACATGCGGCTAAACATGTCATCACTGGTCACATTGGGGAGGGGACCAGAGAAAACTACGGAGTCCGACATCGTTTTGGCGTATTCACACACCGATGAAACATTAATTTTAGTGACCTCCGATTGGTGTAACCGGGTGTCATTACCGCCGACGTGAATAACAATCTTACTGTATTTACGCTTATCCTTAGCCAGCAGTTTCAAAAAAGACTCGATGTCGCCCGCTCTGACCCCCGGGATGCATTTAACTATGGCCCCCGGTGTCGCTAACTTCACGTTTCGGACTATGGAGGTGCCAGTGACCAGAGTTAGGCTAGTTAGTGTGGCTAACAGAAACTGGTAAAGTCTCGGATCGTGGTCACTAAAGTTCAGAGAGGACAGACAGACAGTCTGAGGACAGACAGTCTGAGGACAGACAGACAGTCTGAGGACAGACAGTCTGAGGACAGACAGACAGTCTGAGGACAGACAGACAGTCTGAGGACAGACAGTCTGAGGACAGTGCAGAGATATGTAGATAATCACTGATGTGACAAATATACGAAAATCTGTTGAGGTGAGCAGAGAGCATGTGGCAGCAACACTGATAAACACACCGACTGTGAAGCAGCTTTCATTTCAACAAACTGTGTCAGCCTTTGGACAAAGCCAGGCGTGCTGTTTCCCCGTTTCCAGTCTTTATGCTAAGCTAAGCTAACCGGCTGTAGTTTCATGTTCTGATGTGTTGTGACTGTTTCAGGAAACAGGAAACAGGAAACTCTAAAATACCATGAAGAATACCTGAAAACACTGAAATACCTCAGACATGACTTCCTGTCAGTGTTGGGCAGACACAGCTGGGACAGAAACACTTCATGGAGACTTCAACTGAAGCTGCTGTGGACTCTTATTGTGGCGGGCTTCTGTTGAACATAATGTAAACACTGATCATCATATTTGTCACACTGTTTCATGACCAACTAAAACATGTCAATATAAAATAAAATGAATATTTGACTTTGTATTTTCTTTGTACAGATGAAACGTATTAATGTTGTTTTTGTATTGTAACTGTTCCTCTGTGTGCTGCAGGTTTAAAACATAATTTATGTAATTTATCATCAGAGTGTACGCTGATATCACACTATTCAATAAAGCTGTGAACGACGGATGACAAGCCCACTCTCTCCTTTTCTCTCCTTAGCTTCCTCCGTCAACATACTCTTCTTCCTGGTGGTCCAAAACGCTTGTTGTACGAACACTAACACTCCACTGGTGCTCTGAGCTCACAGTCCAGGCAGCCCGGCTAACAAACTGAGCTAACAGCAGCTAACAAACTGAGCTAACAGCAGCTAACAAACTAAGCTAACATGAGCTAACAGCAGCTAACAGACTGAGCTAACATGAGCTAACAGCAGCTACAGCTGTCAGCAGTTTACTTCACTGTCCATCATAAACTCTGTAAATCACAGAGAGTTGAGGCGGAGCAGCCGGAGGACATCAGAGGGAAAACCAGAAAACATTTCCTCCATAAAATATGATCCAGTTTGATCCAGTTTGTGACTTTACTTCTGTATTTAAATCAAAGCAAACTTGTTGTTAGTGAAGATCAATAGTTTGAAGATGTGCTTTCACATCATTACGTCCTTGTCCTCTTTGTCGAACCTCCTCATCTCGACCCGCCTGACACTGGATCCCTACAGGAAGTCACAGTGCCCAGAATAACCTGAAACCACATCAGGATCCTCTGTCAGGTTTACGGGCAGCAGACAGGAATATGATCAGGGAGCTGCTTTCTCATTCAGACTGAACACATGACGGACAGCTGGAGAGTCGACCGTCATAGTGCCACGCCAACACGTCCAGAACCATTGATCAGAACCACTGATCTGTCATGCGATCATTTCAAACCGAGCTTCAACCTTCAGTCTCGGACACATAGCTTTAGCCTAACCACATGCTAAAGTAGCTAACTGCTAAATAACGGCTGCTAACTGAATCTGCCATTAGCATGCTAACAGAACCGGGCTCAGCAGCCGAACCGGACCGGGTTGAAGCACAGCCTCTGAGACTAACAGGGAATAACGTCACAGTACCGAGGTGATCCACAGACTTTATGATGGAAACACTGATCAGCAGTGAAGCGCTAACTGTGGTTAGCTCGGTCAGCTGTGTAGCTAACTGAACTGACCAGGAGTCCCGGTGTGTTCCGTCCCAGGTCCGACCGTGTTCCGTCCCAGGTCGGACCGTGTTCCGTCCCAGGTCCGACCATGTTCCGTCCCAGGTCCGACATCCAAAGGTATATGCTGACATTAGCCGACAGTGCTAGCTGCTCTTAGCTGCTGTAAATGCCTCCATGTTGTCTTGAGCTAACATTAGCGATGCTAGTTCACTGACTTAAGGACCAATCAGAGTCGTTGTTCGTATGAAGCTGTAAACAGTTTTATTGTGACATCAGAGCAGCAGAACAAACATTCATGAACACACAGTACACCTGTCGAGCTACACCTGTCCAAAGGTTTGTGCCGTTCAAGCTCCACCCCGTCTACGTACAGGTGCTACGTCAAACCATGCAGAGCATGTGATTGGCTAGTGATCAGGTGATTTGACAACCCAGAGAAGTGCAGTGCAGAAAAACAAACCAAACAAGGTCAAACCGGAAGTGGGTGTGTCTGTGGGAGGGGTCACATCTCAGTCTCAGCCAATAGACTGTCACCTAGACCTGATGTCAGCAAGACCATCTGGGTGTTGGAGTCTGTGGGTTCAAAGAACGACACGTTAAAAACTTCAAGACCATCAAGACCTTCAGGACCTTCAAGACCTTCAGGACCTTTAAGAACTTCAAGACCTTCAAGACCTTCAAGGCATTCAGGACCTTCAAGACATTCAGGACCTTCAAGACCTTCAAGACCTGCAGGACCTTCAAGACCTTCAAGACATTTAGGACCTTCAGGACCTTCAAGACCTTCAGGGCCTGCAGGACCTTCAAGACCTTCAAGACATTCAGGACCTTCAAGACCTTCAAGACCTTCAGGACCTTCAGGACCTTCAAGACCTTCAAGATATTCAGGGCCTTCAGGACCTTCAGGACTTTAAGACCTTTAGGACCTTTAAGAACTTCAGGACCTTCAAGACCTTCAAGACATTCAGGACCTTCAAGACCTTCAGGACTTTCAGGACTTTCAGGACCTGCAGGACCTTCAAGACCTTCAAGACATTCAGGACCTTCAAGACCTTCAAGACCTTCAGGACCTTTATCTCATGTTGCTCTCCCAGCTGTTAGACAGTCTGACTGAATGTTTCTTTGAAGATCGACGTAAAAAGTGATTTTAGAGATTTTCATGATTTCTAAACATCCAGAAGTTTGTGTGGTTCCTCTGATTCATTCAAAGAAACTTTATTTAAGGTTTACACAGTCACACCGACATTGAAACAAACAGTCTTCAGATGGAGGACGCTGTTGTAGCTGCTGGACAGAGACAGCAGAGACGGAGGACATCTGTGGACTTATTGCTCCATTAGCCATCAAGCTAATCATGGTAGCTGACCATTAGCAGCTTTGTTAGCTTCATTTATTGAAGAATAAATTATTAAATTAAATCATTCATTAAAAACAAAATGGCAGCACGAATAAAGAGAAGCTGTCTGTACAAAGGACAGATCCTGAATAAAGGCTCAAAGCTGCGGGGAGGATCCAGGAAGGATCTCAGAGGAGCGTTTTGTAGTCCATCTTCTGGACTTTGTAGTTTTACCACAGATCACGTCAACAACATTCACCGTCGCTTCATGACGTAGAGTGAGAGCAGTCGACTCCTAACTCCTCATCTCCTCTCCTTCACATCTGTCCTCATCACCTCTCCTTCACGTCTGTCCTCATCTCCTCTCCTTCACGTCTGTCCTCATCTCCTCTCCTCCACATCTGTCCTTATGACCTTGTGACATTTTCCATTGAGGTCAAGGAAAAGTGGCTAGGAAAGGACTTAGGAGGTTTTTTATTCGACTCTCATGTTACCATATCTTTAGTTGATTCTGTTGAAAATGGAAGGAACCATCAGCACCATGATCCAAATGATCTCGGTGAACTGATTTCAGTTTTAAATGCCGGTGTGACTGTACCCAGAACCAGGACCAGAACCAGAGCCCCACTGCTACATGGACTCGCAGAGGAACCACAGAAGAAGAGCAGATCTTTGATAAATACACTGATCTGAAGATTAACTGGGTTAGATAAAAAACAAAACCACACTGAGACCTCCGACCATCACCAAGGACACTGACACAGAACTGGGCAAATACTGGGCTCAACTGGGACAGGCCAGGCTGGTACTAGTCTCAACTGGGACCAGTGGAACCAATCTAAAATCCAGTACCAACAAGTGATCTCACGCTAGTAAAACCACTATGGTAAGCTACACCAGTAGAACCAGCATATATCCACAGAACCAGTAGAACCAGTATTGGCTCTTGTACAGTGGAGTCAGTATGACAAACAGAACCAGTAGAACCAGTAAACCCAGTGTACTGGTTCTGTGCTAGTTTTGTGCAGTCTGGACTGGTCTTTGTGGACCAGTCCGGAGGTAAAGGGGGACAGCTTGGTGGGACGGAGAGGTGAGAACAGTGGGGAGGAGTTCAGCCCTTACTGCTGTGGGGGAGCCAGGCGGGGGGCTGGTACTTGTCTCTGATTGGCTGGTACTTGTCTCTGATTGGCAGCAGGGCGCTGCTGGAGGCGGGGCCCGGGTGGAGGGGCAGGGCCTCTCTGTCATCGTCTTCCTCCCCTTCAGACAGCAGGTCACAGATCTGCTGCTGCAGCTCTGGACTGATGTCGTTCTCTGCCAGAACCAGAACCCGCAGACTGGTTGGGTAGTTCTCCACCATGTCCAAGAAGACCTGGACCCGGAAAGAGAGATTGGTTTATTTATCTGACAGGTTCACTGATCAGGTATCATCGATAAACTGATCAGATATAATCGATCAGGTATCATCGATAAACAAAACATTATGTCAGATGAGAAAGAGGAGGAGGAGGAGGAGGAGGAGGAGGAAGATGAGAAAGAGAAGGAGGAGGAAGAGGACGAGGAGGAAGAGGACGAGGAGGAAGAGGAAGAGAAGGAGGAGGACAGAGCAGTGCAATTGGTCGACCTGTGCTGATTGGTTGGTCAGTCCGGTTCCTTCCAGGTCCAACACCTCCAGAGTTCTGCTGGACGCCACAGCAACCGCCAGCATGCCGGCAATCTGATCACCTGGAAACAGAACCAGACAGTACTACTGTGTAGTACAGTGTAATACTGTGGAATACAGTGTAGTACAGTGTAGTACTGTGGAGTACAGTGTAGTACTGTGGAGTACAGTGCAGTACAGTGCAGTAGAGTGTAGTACTGCGTAGTACAGTATAGTACAGTGTAGTACAGTCTAGTACAGTATAGTACAGTATAGTACAGTGTAGTACTGTTTAGTACCGTTTAGTACAGTGTAGTACTGTTTAGTACAGTGTAGTACAGTGTAGTACAGTATAGTACAGTGTAGTACCGTCTAGTACAGTATAGTACAGTCTAGTACAGTATAGTACAGTGTAGTACTGTTTAGTACAGTGTAGTAGGATAGCACTTTATTGATCCCTAAAAGGGAAATTCGGCAGTACGGTGTAGTACTGTTTAGTACAGTATAGTACAGTGTAGTACAGTGTAGTACAGTCTAGTACTGTTTAGTACAGTGTAGTACTGTTTAGTACTGTTTAGTACAGTGTAGTACAGTGTAGTACAGTGTAGTACTGTTTAGTACAGTATAGTACAGTATAGTACAATGTAGTACTGTTTAGTACAGTATAGTACAGTTTAGTACAGTATAGTACAGTGTAGTACAGTGTAGTACAGTGTAGTACTGTTTAGTACAGGGTAGTACTGTTTAGTACAGTGTAGTACAGTGTAGTACTGTTTAGTACAGTGTAGTACAGTGTAGTACAGTGTAGTACTGTTTAGTACAGTGTAGTACTGTTTAGTACAGTATAGTACAGTGTAGTACTGTTTAGTATAGTGTAGTACAGTGTAGTACTGTTTAGTACAGTGTAGTACAGTGTAGTACAGTGTAGTACTGTTTAGTACAGTGTAGTACAGTGTAGTACAGTGTAGTACAGTGTAGTACTGTTTAGTACAGTATAGTACAGTGTAGTACAGTGTAGTACAGTGTAGTACAGTGTAGTACAGTGTAGTACAGTGTAGTACAGTGTAGTACAGTTTAGTACAGTGTAGTACAGTGTAGTACAGTGTAGTACAGTGTAGTACTGTTTAGTACAGTGTAGTACAGTGTAGTACAGTGTAGTAGTGTAGTACTGTTTAGTACAGTCTAGAACAGTATAGTACAGTGTAGTACTTTTTAGTACAGTATAGTACAGTGTAGTACAGTGTAGTACTGTTTAGTACAGTGTAGAACAGTATAGTACAGTATAGTACAGTGTAGTACAATGTAGTACTGTTTAGTACAGTGTAGTACAGTGTAGTACAGTATAGTACAGTTTAGTACAGTATAGTACAGTGTAGTACAGTGTAGTACAGTGTAGTACTGTTTAGTACAGTGTAGTACACTGTAGTACAGGGTAGTACTGTTTAGTACAGTGTAGTACAGTGTAGTACTGTTTAGTACAGTGTAGTACTGTTTAGTACAGTGTAGTATAGCGTAGTACAGTGTAGTACTGTTTAGTACAGTGTAGTACAGTGTAGTACATTGTAGTACAGTGTAGTACTGTTTAGTACAGTGTGGTATAGTGTAGTACAGTGTAGTACAGTATAGTATAGTGTAGTACTGTTTAGTACAGTGAAGTACAGTGTAGTACAGTGTAGTAGTGTAGTACTGTTTAATACAGTATAGTACAGTATAGTACAGTGTAGTACAGTGTAGTACTGTTTAGTACAGTGTAGTACAGTGTAGTACAGTGTAGTACAGTGTAGTACAGTGTAGTACAGTGTAGTACAGTGTAGTACTGTTTAGTACAGTGTAGTACAGTATAGTACAGTATAGTACAGTGTAGTACAGTGTAGTACAGTATAATACAGTGTAGTACAGTGTAGTACAGTATAGTACAGTTTAGTACAGTATAGTACAGTGTAGTAGAGTGTAGTACTGTTTAGTATAGTGTAGTAGTGTAGTACTGTTTAGTACAGTATAGTACAGTGTAGTACAGTGTAGTACTGTTTAGTACAGTGTAGTACTGTTTAGTACAGTGTAGTATAGTGTAGTACAGTGTAGTACAGTGTAGTACTGTTTAGTACAGTGTAATACAGTGTAGTACAGTGTAGTACTGTTTAGTACAGTGTAGTACTGTTTAGTACAGTATAGTACAGTGTAGTACTGTTTAGTACAGTGTAGTACTGTTTAGTACAGTATAGTACAGTGTAGTACAGTGTAGTACAGTATAGCACAATGTAGTACTGTTTAGTACAGTATAGTACAGTGTAATACAGTGTAGTACAGTATAGTACAGTGTAGTCGTGGCGTTACCCAGTGGGTTGTAGTCCAGGTTCAGCACTCGAAGCTGGGAGCTGTGAGCCACAGCGATGGCGAGTTGAGCCCAGCCTTTGGAGCTGATTCCTGGGTTGGCGCTCAGTGTGAGCTCCCTCAGACCTGCAGAGGAACCAGAGAGGCATGACTAAAACTGAGGCTGGACCTCAGATGTAGATGTATCACAGTTGCGTGGTTGTTGCGTGGTCGTTGTGTTGAAGAATACTTTGCAATGCGCTGACAGCTGATTGGATGAATTCAGGTCTGAGCCTGAAATAAAGCCCCGCGAGACCAAACGTCCTCACTGCAGACTGTTCACGTCTTCATGAACATAAAACATTTCTTGACCCTACAGCTGAGCAGTTCTTAGACGTTACACCCGAACCTGGTCTGGACCTCAGACTAAACATCACGTGACACATTGGTGACGTCACAGTTCTGATCCGGTCCACAAGTTGTCGGGTCATTGTGGTGTTACAGGCTGTTGCTAAGGCCAGGTGGTTGCTACGTTACCTGACTTGGCTCCGTCGGGCGGAAGCATCCCACAGATCAGACCCAGCGCCTCGTCTCCCAGCATGCAGTCTCCCAGGTCCAGGCAGACCAGCGCCGGGTGGGTTGACAGGGCCGAGTTCAGTGTCACCAGGCCGGCATCCAACAGAGGGTTGCCATGGAGACTGGAGGGGGTGGGAACAGAGTCACACAAACCAATTACATTGTGGCGTTTCGGTCACCTGAACCAGTCAGACGAGGACTTACAACAGAGTCTGCAGGGACCGGTTACTCTTCAGAGCGTCGGCCAGGTGTCGGGTCCGGCTGATGCTGGACACCACGCCCAGGTTCAGGTTGAGCTGAGCGAGGGAGTGTGACTCTGCCACGCTGCGACAGACGCGTCCAAAGTCTCGGTCGGCGAGCTGACAGCCGCGGACAGACAGCAGCCGCACGCTGTCCTCCTTCAGACTCTCACAGATGTCCTGGACCTCGGCGGCTGACAGCAGCTCGCCCGTGATCTGGATGGAGGCTGGCAGCATGGCGGACAGGTCGGAGCGCGAGAACACCTGGAGGACAGACAGACCTCTGCTATTGGCTGTGAAGTCACCATGACATCACTTCCTGTCAAACCTGTTCCACCAACAATTAAAAACTACAGTTCCCATGAAGCTTTGCTCCTGAAGATTAAAAATCACCCTCCCACTTCCTGTTTAGATCACATGTCAGCCAGAGTATGCTAACTGTTTCCCTCTGTTTCCAGTCTTTATGCTAAGCTAAGCTAACGTCCTGGTGTTCTTTAAAGCTAACAGGCTAACATTAGCATGCTAACAGGTGACTGTATTGATCAGCTGTGATTGGTTATTAGTGATCAGCTGATCAATAATCGATGAGTCAAGGGATCAAGGATCAAGTCTGTGCTGGTGCTGATCAATCAGCTGGTGAGCCGATCAGCTGATTGATGAACTGACCTGATGATCGATCAGCTCACGCGCGGAGGATCGGGACGTTCACGCGCTGATGTCATCATTCTCTGCTCCGGTGCCTCTGATCCCCCCGCAGGCCACGCGCCGGTTCTGATCCACGGCGGACGGGTATCAGAGCGGATCGATCCGGTACCTATTGACCGGGTTCGACCAGCTGAGGAGACAGAGCGGCGGATCCGGGGGTCAGTGTCCTGCAGGCGGGCAGAGGGTCGGTGTGTCGGTCGGTGAGAGCTCCGTGAGTCCCGGTGTGTTTCTGCAGGTGACCGTTACCATGAGAACCACAGAGAGGAGCGCGAGGAGGAGGGCTCAGCGTGAGACACGCAGAGAGACACGCAGAGAGACACGCAGAGAGACGCAGAGAGACACGCAGAGAGACACGCAGAGAGACACGCAGAGAGACACGCAGAGACACGCAGAGACACGCAGAGAGACACGCAGAGACACGCAGAGAGACACGCAGAGAGACACGCAGAGACACGCAGACCAGCTGCACGTTAGATTTATATTTATATATTTAATGTTTCAGAGACACCGAACAAAGCGACATGTTTACAGATGAATGAATAAATAAATAAATATTACTTTATTATATTTATTCACATTTCTTTATTCATTTATTTATTTTATAGTATTTTTTGTTAATAAAGTTTCTGTATTAAAAAAAAACGTCAGCTGAGTTGCGGCGTCGTGACGTAGGCGGAAGTGTTTGCTCAGCGGCTAGCAGCGGCTAACAGCTCCGAGCAGACAGACAGGCAGGCAGAGAGACAGACGGACAGACAGACAGACAGACAGGTGAGACAGGTGAGACAGGTGAGACCCTGCACTTCGTTGCTGTTGTTTTTCTTCCGGTCATGTGAAGAGTTGAACATCCGGATGAAGAACGACAGAAACAAACAGTTAGCTCCTTTAGCTTCATCAGCTGTTAGCCTCCAGGTGTTTCTCATCAGCTACCTGTACACACGTTCACATCCCAGCATGCTTTGGGGCTGGTCCAGTCGGTTCTGGTTCTGAGCTTTGTTTGGGGAGGACTGCAGTGAACTGGGTCAGGACTCTGGTTGGTGGACTGGAGCGGTGCTGTGTGGTTAGTGCTGCTGTCCATGGCTGGACTGTGTCCACCACAGGACAGGACCACCACAGATGGACTCGGTCAGGGTGGACCAGAACCTCCTCACTCTGTAATGAGGCTGTAGGTGTTCAGGTCTTGATGTCACAGCCTGGAAGGTCTGGACTTCATCTTCTGCTTTGGTGGTTCTGCTCCGTTTAGTGGGTTTGTCAGGTCTGAGATTCTGGTACCAGTTAGCTTCTCAGTTTAGTTCACTGGCTTTAGTTCACTGGTTTTAGTTCACTGGTTTTAGTTCACTGGTTTTAGTTCACTGGCTTTAGTTCACTGGCTTTAGTTCACTGGCTTTAGTTCACTGGTTTTAGTTCACTGGCTTTAGTTCACTGGTTTTAGTTCACTGGCTTTAGTTCACTGGTTTTAGTTCACTGGTTTTAGTTCACTGGTTTTAGTTCACTGGCTTTAGTTCACTGGTTTTAGTTCACTGGTTTTAGTTCACTGGCTTTAGTTCACTGGTTTTAGTTCACTGGTTTTAGTTCACTGGCTTTAGTTCACTGGTTTTAGTTCACTGGTTTTAGTTCACTGGCTTTAGTTCACTGGTTTTAGTTCACTGGTTTTAGTTCACTGGCTTTAGTTCACTGGTTTTAGTTCACTGGTTTTAGTTCACTGGCTTTAGTTCACTGGTTTTAGTTCACTGGTTTTAGTTCACTGGCTTTAGTTCACTGGCTTTAGTTCACTGGTTTTAGTTCACTGGCTTTAGTTCACTGGTTTTAGTTCACTGGTTTTAGTTCACTGGCTTTAGTTCACTGGCTTTAGTTCACTGGTTTTAGTTCACTGGCTTTAGTTCACTGGTTTTAGTTCACTGGTTTTAGTTCACTGGCTTTAGTTCACTGGCTTTAGTTCACTGGTTTTAGTTCACTGGCTTTAGTTCACTGGTTTTAGTTCACTGGATTTAGTTAACTGGTTTTAGTTCACTGGTTTTAGTTCACTGGATTTAGTTCACTGTTTTTAGTTGACCAGTTTTACTGGTGTCATGTTTTAAATCCAGTGAAATCAAAGTTCACTTTGACTGTTTAAATCTGCAAATAATCAAAATATTAATTTCATGTTTCTTCTCCACACCCCGCCTGTGTGTCTCATCTGTCAAGTGTCTGTGGATGGAAGTGTGGAGCTCGGCAATGGGACCCGAGAGAGTCTTACCGAACTCAGAGGACGAGCTGGGGGAGGACGAGAGGCCGGCTGACGGAGCTCTGCTGCCAGTGTGGAGCGGAGGGGAGGGAGGAGGTGAGGAGGGGGAGGAGGAGGTGGGAGGAGAGATGGAGCTGGACGGAGAGGAAGAGGAGGGGGAGGGGGAGGAAGAGGAGGAAGTGAACAATGGAGAGTACTACTACCAACCTCTGAACCAGGAGCCTGACGGGGGGGAGGATGCCCCCTCCCACACAGAGCAGCTGCAGCAGGTACAGCACAGGATAGAGGTGAGTCTGCCCAGCAACAGGTGACCTCATTATGACACTTTCTGTTACAACTTATTGATGGTTTGATGAATCAGGACATTCCTCACACATCTCACCTGTATCTCTCCTGCAGGTGATGGGGCTCCACCTCCCTGAAGCTCCACCCCCTGACAGCGATGAGGAGGAGGACCCTGAGGGAGCAGCAGCTCAGAGGAGCCGCGCCTCCATCCCAATGGACGCAGGTGAGATGCTATGTTATTAATGTTAGTGTCAGACAGGAAGTGACCTCATTGTTTGACATCACTTCCCGTGTCCCCTTGCAGACCACGTGGAGCTGGTGAAGAGGACGATGGCTGCCGTGGCATTGCCGTCTCTTGGTGTGCCGTCGTGGGCTCAAGAGATCTCCGATGACCAATGGAAGGACATGGTCCAGAACACACTGCAGAGCCGGCAGAGTGCCCCTGCCTTGAGGCTGGCCCGCCGGGGCAACCTCAGTGGGCCCTGAACACACCACGAGCACATCAAATGACCTTGAACACACCATGACACAACAGACCCTGAAGACACCATGAACATGACAACGGAACTTGAATGCACCATGACCATAAATAGAACATCAATGGACTCTGAACTCACCACAAGAACTGACCTTGAACACACCATGATCACAACAACAGACCTTGAATGCACCACAACAAGAACATCAGCGGACCCTGAACGCATCATGATGAGAACGTCAGTGGGCCCTGAACACACCACAACCACTTCAGGGGTTAAGATGAACTCTTTGAATCTTTAATGTTTTATTCAGTGAAACTATAAAAATGAAAAAAAGTTAAATGAGCTGCTCAAACATTAAATCAACTTTGAAAACAAAAAAACATTTAAATTCAGCTCTGCAAGTTTCAGTTTCTTCATGTTTCCAATCAGACCCAGTGGAACCAGGTTCTGGGTCTGTCAGAGCAGAATATTTCATCATATGTTAGTGTTAGCTTAGCATGTTTCTGTGGTTCAACGGTGAGAAACGTTTTTTGATCTTAACCGACACAAAAACAGTATTTTCAGATTTAGACTTAAACACACTGAACGTCTGAAGCTGCTGACATCACGGCTCGAGTCGTTTCATCGACGTGTGAAAAAAAGAATTCAACATTGATGTTACAGAAAATAAAACTGTCAAAGTTCAGACGAGTCCTGAACCAGAGTGACCCGACCCCGGGTCAGAGTCCTGAACCAGCCAGAGTGATCCAACCCCGGGTCAGAGTCCTGAACCAGAGTGACCCGACCCCGGGTCAGAGTCCTGAACCAGAGTAACCTGACCCCGGGTCATTTGCTGCAGAAAAAAAGATTTTCTGTTTTAGCTCAAAGTTTGTAAAAACTTTTCCTGAACGTGACCTGATGAAGACGAGTCCCAGACTAACTGTTCGACCTCCTCTGATCCCGTACTTTGGTTTCTTTTTGTCACTTGTTCATTTGATTTCACTTCTGATGGTGAAACAAACGTTTGATTTAAACAGTAAACAATAATGATTAATCGAATGGCCGGTCAGAGAACTTCCTGTTTGTATTTCAGTGTAAAGGTCCACCTTAAAGCCTTTTGATTTACTGATTATAGATAGAAGTCGTTACAGTGTGTTGTATGTATCCATGGAAACAGACTCTCTGATTGTCAAACATGTGTCTCTTTATTTGTTTCTTTGTTTCTGTACATTCATGAACATCTGTACAAAATCAGACGATGATGTCATTAACGCTCAAACTAATTAAAGTTCAACAAGTACAGGATGACAGGAAGCAGTGTCGGGGTCCACCATCTTTTCTCTCTCTCTGAATGTGAGTCGCCGCCAAAATAAAACTAAATCCTCTGATTCTCGACTATGTCGATTTATTTTAATTCGTAAAATTCACAGGAAGTTAAATGAAGTTTGGTTCAAACAAGAAACAGGAAGTCGTCAGACCGTCTGTTTGAGTCGGATGCAGGAAGTGCAAACGTCTGAAAAAATAAAAGTCTGATCAGTGCTCAGTGACGTCGAGATGAACCTTTCAGAATAAAAGTTTAAATTCTCCAGGTGTGCGTCACGCCAACTCCTGAGACCTGAACCTTAGACCACCACAGACCCCTGTAGACCCCCATAGACCCCTGCAGACCCTCTCAGAAAGCCTCACTTCCTGTCTCATGTGACCTTTGGCCCGACATCTCTCATTGGTTAAAACTTGACGACATCATGACGGTCAAACTAAAACTGCTGGATGCTGATTGGACGTCTACATTCACTGTGTCTCCTTGTGTCAGTTCGTCTGATGCCGCTTCAGGCCGCCGCAGGTCCATACTGACGGGTGATTGGTCAGGTCAGGTGGAGACGGCGTTTCCCACGACAGCAACTCAACAACCTGGAACTTGAACTTGGAGAACCTTGAGAACCCTTGTTATTTTTTCCTGTCATCATGACAGCTGAGTGATGTCATTGTTGACGAGGTTGTCAGGTACACCAGGTGGGGAGCGAGGTGTTGAAGTTCCTGTGGTGTAGGCAGCGTATTAGCGATGCGTTCAGGGAGCTTCAGTCTGTCTGCGATGCATTCAGGGACCTTTGGCCTGTCGGCGATGCGTTCAGGGACCTTCAGTCTGTCTGCGATGGGTTCAGGGACCTTTGGCCTGTCGGCGATGCGTTCAGGGGTCTTCGATCTGTCTGTGATGCGTTCAGGGACCTTTGGCCTGTCGGCGATGCTTTCAGGGACCTTCGGTCTGTCTGTGATGCGTTCAGGGACCTTTGGCCTGTCGGCGATGCGTTCAGGGACCTTCGGTCTGTCTGCGATGCGTTCAGGGACCTTTGCTCGTGGTCGGAAACAAACAGCAGATGAAATGTTGGAGGTGCAACATGAAGCTGATGATGTCATCGTCACATGACCTCTGACCTCAGAGGGGAGGAGGGCGTTGAACGCTGCGTCATCGTGCCAGCCTGACCTCAGATCAACGGACGGGAGGGGGGCAGAGTTGGGCTCCGGAGGGACCGTCCACCCTGGTCAGAGAGCCTCCTGATTGGCTGTCAGGTACTCCTCGGCTCTCTTGTGAGCCTCCAGAGCTTTGATGGTGTAGACGTCCTGCGGCAGCTCTGACTTCCTCCTCATCAGGACTTTGTCCTTCTTTAGATCCTTCAAGACCCTGGGGGGGGGGGGGGGGGGTGATCAGCTGATCCATCTAGCAAATGATTGGTTAACTGATTGATTACAGGTGTGTCGTACCTGAGAGGCCTCGCTCTCCACCTCTTCTTCAACAGCTGAATGTCTCAGCTGCGGAGTCTCCATCTCCATCGAGTACACGGCCACAGTACTGCTGTCAGAGTACAACATGTACTGCAACAGGTACACACACAGTACACAATCAATACACACAGTCAGGTACCTGAACCCACAATGCATCTCTGATCTGATTAGTAATATCTGAGGCACGCCCCTTATAACCCTATTTACATAAAATACAAACCTCTCCTGTGGGTGGGTCCAGGGCGAAGGGGGTGGAGCTTATATCTCTGAGACAGAAAGCCACACACACACACACCACACACACACACCACACCACACACACACAGAGTTAATGAAATAACATTTACTTTCAATTTAAAATGACACAGGTGAGGCAGAGGGGAGGAGCAGACCTACCTGTGGGTTCTGTCGGGCCAGCCTTCTATCTGTGCCAAACCTCCTCTCTCTCCCTTCAGCTTGTACTTCTCTCTGCAGACACACAGACCTGAGGTCAGTTCTGTCAGTCCTCGGTTAGTCCTCGGGTTGGTTCTGGGGTCTGTTCTGGGGTCAGTTCTGGGGTCTGTTCTGGGGTCTGTTCTGGGGTCTGTTCCGGGGTCGGTTCTGGGGTCTGTTCTGGGGTCTGTTCCGGGGTCGGTTCTGGGGTCTGTTCTGGGGTCTGTTCCGGGGTCGGTTCCGGGGTCGGTTCCGGGGTCGGTTCTGGGGTCGGTTCTGTCTGGATCTGACCAATGGGGCGGCGGCTCTTACTTTTGTTTCTCTGCCTTGTACTGCTGCGTGCAGTCATCAAACAGCTTCTGGTTCATCTCCATGAAGAGCTTCAGAGCGTTGTAAATCAGACCATGGATTGTCCTGAGGACCAGCAGAACCGGGTCAAAGACACACACAGAACCACTGTTTCCTGTTACAGGCATGCTTTAATGTGAAAGGACAGGATGTGAGTGTGTTACTTGTTCCAGTGGCTCTTGGAGTTCTTGTACAGGGCAGGAAACATGATGGGGAGAATCTTGGTGGCGTTGTCGCTAATCAGACTCATGATGTACTCATTGTTCCAGTAATACAGAGCGCGCTCAGCCACCTGCAGTAGACCACGCCTCCCATCATCATCATCATCACAGACCACGCCCCCCCCAGGATGTCATGTATTAAATCAATGTTCCAAATTATTATGCAAAAAACTATTTTTAGTCTTTCAATGAAAGTTTTAATTGTTCTGCTTCCTGTCTGTTCATCAATCTCAGGTTTGGTAATTGGTTTGCCAGCTGAGCCTAATTAACGGGAAACTACCTAAAGGTCCAGTGTGTAAGATCAGGATGAAGAAGACAGGAAAATAATATTCAGAACTGTGTTTTCATGCATATATAATCACCTGAAAATAACAATATTTTTATTTTTGTTGCTTACAAATGACATTCATATCACAGCGGGAGGCTGCCATGTTGAAACACTGCGTTTCTACAGTAGCCCAGAACAGACAAGCTTAAGAAATCAAGTGTTGTTTCTCCTTTATACCAGGAAGGTGGGGGTGATGTGAGGGGACTGCAATGCAGCAATAACACCATTAGATGCAACTCAATTTTACACACTGGACCTTTAAGGAGGTTGTTCCGCAGGGAAAAGAAAGATCGTTCTGTAAAGCATGAAATAGTTCAGTATCAGCAAAATGTATGAAAACACGAATATTTCACATAAAATTGAGCGAGACCGTCGTACTCTGTCCTGGCTGCACATTTCCTGCCATGCTATAAAAAGAAGAACCGTGCCTTCAAATCATTTTCACGAGGTTTTTGCTGCTATGGCATAAAGGCAACAAAAACCCGAGTGAGAACCTGTGGAGCATCTTTTAAAGGAGGGCGGCAGGTTACATCAAACAGCAGCTGTGGGAGGCGAGACACAGGCGGACACAGTACATGGACTCAAAGCGCTCCCGTGTTAATGAGCATCTTTCAACAGTGTAGAGAAATTAAATAAAAAATACTGACTGGCCGTCATACAGACTATATGCAGAATAATCTGGAACACAGTGTGTGATCAGTAAAGGTTTTGTGGTTGAGGTTCAGATCTTGGTTGAGGGTCAGGGTTCTGGTTCTGGTACCTGGAAGTGCGGGCTGGACACACACTTGGCGAGCTGTCTGAAGAGCGGCTCCTGGACTTTTACGAACTCTGACGGCTCGATGACGTCCAGGATCTCCTCCAGCTCGTTCAGGAACATCACCTCCTTCGGACTGTGAGTCTTGGGCCAGAACTTCAGCAGACCCATGATGACCTGTCGGGTCAACACGAAGTCAGACAGACAGGTATGTTACCACGGAAACACAACAGGAGCACCACATTCTGAGCATTGCCATGGAAACAGGAGGGATGTCAGCCAACTCACCGGTTCTGTCAGACTGCTGTCTTTCTCCAAGAACTGGACCACACAGTACGCCAGCTGCAGACAGACAGGTGAGAGACAGACAGGTAAGAGAGAGAGAGAGAGAGACAGGTGACAGAGAGACAGACAGTTACAGACAGACAGTTACAGACAGACAGACAGTTACAGAGAGACAGACAGTTACAGACAGTTACAGACAGACAGGCAGATAGAGACAGACAGTTACAGACAGGCAGACAGACAGTTACAGACAGACAGTTACAGACAGACAGACAGTTACAGATTAGATTAGAAATACTTTATTAATCCCAAACTGGGAAACTGCATTGCAGCATTTCACCCATAGTTACGATATACACCACACTGACGTGAAAATAGAAAAGAACAACCTAGTTAAATAAAAAAACAACTAGGCATATTAAGTAGTAATATAAATTATAGAGTATAAGATGAGACATTAAAAGTAGTAATACAAAATATAAAATTCAAGTATACAAATCAATAAAATATCGGATTCAACCAGCATCAGAATCAGAAATACTTTATTAATCCCCGCAGGGAAGTAGTTTGTTACAGCAGCTCCCAAACGGTCAGTTAGATAGTAAGAAAAACATTCGAACGCCATAGGTTGGATAGTAACATCCTAAGAAAAATCTAGGCATGTACAAATGGGCAGTATGGTGTGTAAAGCGTATGTTGAGGCTGTAAGGAATGAGCAGTGATGGAGCAGCCTGTGGGAGAAGCTGCTCCGCTGTCTGACCACTGTGTGATGGAGACGTTTATCGTCTGATGGAGAACAGTTTATTCAGCGTTCTCTTCTCCACCACGCTCTTCAAAGACTCCAACCTGAGTCGGTGCCGAGCCAGCCTTCCTGATGATGTTATCCAGTCTGTTGGTGTGGCTGGCTCTGGTGCTGCTGCCCCAGCACACAGTCTGATAGAAGATCTCCAACATCTTGCTGCACACGTTGAAGGATCTCAGCTTCCTCAGGAAGCTCATCCCCTTCTTGCACACAGCCTCAGCATTAGATACCCAGTCCAGTCTGTTGCCGACTCCCAGGTACTTGTAATCCTCCACCTCCTCCCCTCTGATCCGTAGTGGCTGTGAAGGCATCTTCCTCCTCCTCCTGAAGTCGATCACCATCTCTCTGGTCTTGCTGACGTTCAGCCTCAGGTGGTTCTGTTCTGACCACTCAAAGTTGTCCATCAGTGTCCTGTACTCCCCCTCCTCTCCCTGTCCCATACACCGACAACAGCCGAGTCATCATAAAACTTCTGCAGGTGACATGACTCAGAGTTGTACTGAAGGTCAGTGGTGTATAAGGTAAAGAGAAAAGGAGAAAGCACAGTTCCCTGTGGAGCTCCTACGTCACTGAGCACCACATCAGACAGGACACTGCCCAGACGGACAAACTGGCTGTCAAGTAGTCAGTAATCCAGGAGATCATCGAGTCGTCGACACCCATCCCCGCAGCTTTTCACCCAGTAGCAGAGGCTGAATGGTGTTGGAGAAATGTGATCCCCACAGTGCCTCCTCCACCATCCAGCTAAACCTGGGTGAGCTAAACCTGCTGGTTTGCTGTATCCAGGCTCCCTGATGCCTGCCTGCCTGTCTTTCTCCTTCTTCCCTGTGATGTGCTTCATCTTGTCCACACATCCCTCATACTGTTCTGCTGGAGTTTGGCCTCCAGCTTCCTCCTGAGTTCATGCTGCACTCTCCGCTGCTCCTCTCTGTCTCCAGACCTGGAAGCTTTCTTGCTGTTCAGAAGTGCCTTCAGGTCGCTGGTGATCCAGGGCTTATTGTTGGAGAAGCAGTGCACGATCCGGGCTGGCATGGTGGTGTCCTCACATAATTTGATGTAGTTTGTGATGCAGTCATTTTATCAATATCCTCCCCATGTGGCTCACAGAGTGCATCAAAGTCAGTCGTCCTGCAGTGCCTCAGCGGCCCCCTAAGTCCACCTCCTCAACGTCCTGGTGACACGGGCTGTCTTCTCACAAAAGGAACATACCTGGGAGTCATCGTGACCAAGTTGTGGTCTGACCTGCCGAGAGGGGGAGGGGCTGTAGCGTCGTATGCCTCTATGGCATTAGCATACAGGAGATCTGGCGTTTTATTGTCTCTGGTGGGGCAGTCAACATACTGGTGAAAGTTATTTAAGGTTTTATCCAGTGAGGCATGATTAAAATCTCCTGTAATGACCATGAATGCATCCGGGTGTTCAGTCTGTAGCTTAGCGGTGGTGGAGCTGATGACTTCACAGGCTGCCGCTGCATCAGCTGACGGGGGGATGTAAACAGCGACAACCATGGTGGACGAGAACTCCCTCGGTAAATAATACGAGCGCATCCCCACAGCCAGCAGTTCAATGTCCGGGGTACAGAGACGTTCCTTCACATTCACATGTCCGGGACTGCACCACCTCTCACCCACATACAGTGCAAGTCTGCCGCCCTTCTTCTTCCGACTTTTAGAAAGGTCTTTACCAAACTGTGATCCGGAACCTCCATGCTGCTGTCCGGGATGTGCGAGTGCAGCCAAGTTTCACTGAAGCAAAAGATGCTGCACTCACGGTACTCCCTCTGGGTCATCACCAGCGCTGCGAGTTCGTCCGTTTAACTCCCCAAAGACCTCACGTTTCCCATAATATTCGCTGGGACCGCTGGTTTATGCCTTTTCTTCTTCTCCCTCCGTTTTATTCCAGATCTGCAATCCCGGCGTCTCCTCTGTAGCTCCTCCGGGACCACAGGTCTGTCTCCGGGGAACAGCACAGGCCTACACAGCGCAATCAGCTGTTCACGTGCGTAAACAATGCCGTTACTCGTTTCAGCCAGGTTCTCTGTTACAAAGAGTAAAAAACAAAAGAACGCGGAGAAGGGTAACACAATTTTTATGTACAGGTTGTAGGTGTTCTGAAAAAAAGAACAAAAAACTAACTATCAAATAAACAAAGTTTAAAAAACACTACGGGAGCTGTGTCTGCAAGCAACCACCTGGAGCGGCGCCATCTCTAGAAAGACAGACAGTTACAGACAGACAGTGACAGAGACGGACAGACAGACAGTGACAGAGACGGACAGACAGACAGTTACAGACAGACAGTGACAGACAGTTACAGACAGTTACAGGCAGACAGTGACAGAGACGGACGGACAGACAGACAGTTATAGTTACAGACAGACAGTTACAGGCAGACAGTGACAGAGACGGACAGACAGACAGTTACAGGCAGACAGTTACAGGCAGACAGTGACAGAGACGGACAGACAGACGGACAGACAGACAGTTACAGGCAGACAGTGACAGAGACGGACAGACAGACAGTTATAGTTACAGACAGACAGTGACAGACAGGTACCTGGGGGTGGTAGACACTCAGACTCTTGACTTTGTGAAGCGGCAGCAGAACTCGGATCAGAAACATTTTGTGTTCTTCTTTCAGAGGGAGAGCGAAGCCGTTGATGATACTGAGACAGAACAGAACCAAAACCTGTCAGATCCAGACAAACCAGAACCACTAAAGCAGGTGATAATAATAATAACTAGAACATTTCTAAAGAAATTTTGAGTGTGCCTGACTCTGGCCCCGTCGCCCCCATACATTATTACTGACACTGCTCAGCAAATTCATACATTTGAATGGACTCTTATTTTTAAAGATTTTTGTCTTGTGTGTGTGTTTCTGTGGCCGTCATTCAAACTGTAATATTGACAGTCATTGTTATTATACAGAGAGTTCAATAAAGTGAATCACAGTCAGGCCTGGGAGTGGCAGGGGCAGGCTTTAGTTGCCAAGCAACCAGGGCTAGGTGGAGCAGAGCAGTCAACTGCAACAGCTCCTGTGACATGACACCACTGAGAGAGAGAGAAACGTCTGAAAGTACCAAACCGTAGATTCTATCATTGAACCGGTTTCACTGTGAGCATCCTGAGTTCTTCCTGAACGTCTACATATATATTTTATGTGGCTAAAGTTAAGAGATGGGACTTTTAGAGCGATGGAAAAAACTGGTACCTCTGCTTTCGTCCAAAAATGTTCCCCCCTCTTTAACATGGCGGTCTTTGAGGCTTGGATGGGTGTTACTGCCGCATCTTTGTGTCCCACGCCAAAACCATAAGTGTGACAGTTTCAGCAGTGTTATCACAAGTTTTTAGGTAGAAATTATTTCTGTAGAGTGAAATTTGTAGCCTCGAAAGCAGTTTTTAATTCATTTTTTGACAGTTTTTTTCTCTCCCTCTCCACTCTAGTGATGATGTCACTAACTGTAGCTCGCGAACATTCTACCAATACATACCCATTCATTTTTTGGCAATTTATCGGCAAACTGTTTGGTGAAACGCTTAGAAAAGTCATAGAGCACGATTCCTGGCCGAGCCGGTCGTTCTGCTACCTTTTTTGTGTATGTGCGACAAAAACTGCGGGAAGAGTAGCGAGCCAAAAAAACGGCGTAAGAATAATAAAATTAAGTATGGGGAATGGGGAATAATAGATAGTGTGCTCTTTCTTTGAAAAAGCACACAATCTATTATTCCCCATACTTAATTTTATTATTATTGAGTGTACCTGAAAGAGCACACTATATATTATAATTCTTACGTTTCTTCAATGTTTTTTTCGGTTTGCTTCTCCTTCAACATGATTGTATGCTATGACTTTCAAAATAAGAGTCCCTTCAAAATAAAAGACTTTGTAAAACTCTCAACTCGTTAACAGACACAAGACTACACAAGCACACACACACACACAGACACACACACACAGACAAGACAAAAGTCTTTCAAAAAAAAAGAGTCCCTTCAAAATCAGAAACCCATTAAAAAGGCAATGATGACACAGCTTTTTGTATTAATACTGAATTTCTGAGCAGTGTCAGTAATAATGTATGGGGGCGACGGGGCCAGAGTCAGGCACACTCAAAATTACTTTAGAATATTTTCTAGTATATAGTGTGCTCTTTCACTTTCACTCAATGACGGTACTTGTGTTACCTCCCCAGGATCTCCAGCAGCTCAGCAATGCCGTTGTGATGTTCAGTCTCGTAGATAAATCTGTAGAAAGGACACAGAGTTTAATCTATGTGTAATGCACTGCAGGTCATGTGATGACTGTAAACCAATCATGAGTCCTCGTTCTGACCTGTAGAAGATATTGTTGATCTGTCGGCGGATGTAAGCGCGAAGGCCGAGAAACTTCCCGTAGATCCGGTGCAGGATGGTCTTTAGGAAGTCTCGTTCCCTCGGGTCCTCGCTGTCAAACAGCTCAAGAAGCTTCAAGAGACAGGAAGTCAACATGCTTCATCAACATGCTCCAACAACACGCTTCATCAACATATTTTAACAACATGCTCCAACAACACGCTTCATCAACATATTTTAACAACATGCTCCAACAATATGCCTTATCAACATGCTCCAACAACACACTTCATTAGCACGCTCCAACAACACACTTCATCAACATGTTTTAACACCATGCTTCAACAACACGCTTCATCAACACGTTCCAACAGCACGCTTTATCAACATGTTTTAACAATACTTTCATCAACATGTTTTAACAATACGCTTCAACAAAGAGACAGGAAGTCATCAACCCGTTTCAGCAAAGAGACAGGAAGTCATCAACATGCTTCAACAGCACACTTCAACAAAGAGACAGTAAGTCGTTAACACGACATGAAGTCATCAACATGCTTCAGTCATCACATTTGAACACGTCACAGACACATTTGAACACATCACAGACATGTTATCTTACCGACATTACAAACTTTTGGTCGATGTATTTTTTGGCGATATTTGGTTGGAAGTCTGGAGACTCGAGGAAGCGAAGAAAGAACTCGTAGACCAGCTGTGGAGAGAAACACGTCATGAACAAGTGTTTCTGCTCTGCAGTGTAATGTCACAGTGTCCTACAGAACACCTGTACAGGTGAACCACCAGAGCATCCTTCAAAGTGGATGTGATTTTAATCACAGCGAGCCAAGGATTCATCCTTGTGGAACACCTTTTAACCACACCGTCAACACTTTTTAACTACACCTGTGGGTCACCTTGGTTTTCTCTTCAAACTATGTGAGCTGGGAAATGTAGTTTAACTCAATATGTTTCATTCTGTCTGTCATAAACTACAAAAATAAATGTGTACCTGCAGGTGAGGCCAGGCAGCCTCCAGCGTCGGTTCGTCCTCCTCAGGATCAAACTCGGCTCCAGTCGGGTTGGAGGACGGAGGAAGAGTCCGGAACAAGTTCACTGAGAACTGAACACACAACACGTGTCTCAACATGTGGCTTAATTTCCAACAAGTCATACAAAGGTGTGTGTGTTCTTATCCGTTACTTCCTGTTTCAGGGTTAACACATTATATAAATGTGTGTATGTGTTCTCACCATGAGGACGGCCTCGGGGTAGATGGACTCGGTCACCACGTCACTGTTGTGTGTGATGTACTCGACCATCTCATTGAGTCCGGCTCTCTTCACCTCTTTGTACTTCAGGTCGCTGAGTGGATCGCTGACAAAGTCAAACAGCACGCAGCACTGACGGAGCTTCTGGACAAACAACTCCTCACGCTCCATGAGGGGGGCATCTTAGGAGGAGGAGAAGGAAGAGGAGGAGGAGGTGGTTAAGTCTATAGACAAAGACTGTTGATGGACTGATATACGTTCTGCAGTTTCACTTCATTTAAGACGCAGATGTGTTCAGTAAAGGCAGCTGTGACTACATCTTCAACCAATACTGTGCCTGACTAGGCACAACCCTGAGAGAGAGAGAGAGACAGAGAGAGAGAGTCCCCCGTTTAGACCTATGGCAGCATAACTAACTACTAACAGCACTAACTATAAGCTCTATCAAAAAGGAAAGTCTTAGGTCTACTCTTAAAGGTGTTGACCGTGTAGTTGAGCCAGGTAGTTGTTCCACAGAAGAGGAGCCTGATAGCTGAAAGCTCTGGCTCCCAATCTACTTTTGGAAACTATAGGAACCACAAGGAACCACAAGGAACCACAAGGAACCCAGCGTCCTGAGAGCGCAGTGTTCTAGAGGGGTAGTAAGGTACTATGAGCTCTTTTAGATATGATGGTGCCTGACCATGAAGAGCTTTGTAAGTAAGGAGAAGAATTTTAAATTCTATTCTAGATTTAATAGGTAGCCAATGCAAGGAAGCCAAAATGGGAGAGATGTGATCTCTGATCTTGGTTCCTGTCAGAACACGTGCAGCAGCATTCTGAATTAACTGCAAAGTTCTAAGAGACTTATTGGAGCAGCCTGATAACAAAGAGTTACAATAGTCCAGCCTTGAAGTAACAAATGCGTGGACTAGTTTTTCTGCATCCGCCTGAGAGACAATGCGTCTGATTTTAGCGATGTTACGTAAGTGGAAGAATGCAGTCCTCGAAATTTGTTTTATGTGGACGTTAAAGGACAAATCCTGATCAAAAACAACTCCAAGATTCTTTACAGTGGAGCTGGAGGCCAGGGTGATCCCATCTAAAGTAACTAAGTCTCTAGAAAGAGAGTTTCTGAGGTGTTTGGGTCCAATTACAAGAACTTCAGTTTTGTCTGAATTTAACATCAAAAAATTGTAGGTCATCCAACTTTTTATATCCTTAAGGCATGCTTGGAGTTTAGTTAACTGATTGGTTGCATCAGGCTTGATCGATAAATATAATTGGGTGTCGTCAGCATAACAATGAAAATTGATAGAGTGATTCCTAATAATGTTCCCTAAAGGAAGCATATATAAACTGAATAGAAGTGGTCCAAGTACAGAACCTTGTGGGACTCCATGACAAACTTTGGTCTGCATGGAGGATTCATCATTGACGTGAACAAACTGAGATCGATCTAAAAAATACGATTTAAACCAGCTTAGGGCGGTTCCTTTGATGCCAATTTGATGTTCCAGTCTCTGTAAAAGAATTTGATGGTCAATGGTGTCAAATGCAGCACTAAGATCTAACAGGACAAGTACAGAGATGAGTCCTTTGTCTGATGCCATTAGGAGGTCATTTGTAACTTTGACTAATGCGGTCTCTGTGCTATGATGCACTCTAAATCCTGACTGAAAATCCTCAAATAGACTATTGTTATGGAGAAAGTCACACAGCTGATTAGCTACAGCTTTCTCAAGTATCTTAGACAGAAAGGGAAGGTTTGATATCGGTCTGTAGTTGGCTAAGACCTCTGGGTCTAGAGTGGGCTTTTTAAGAAGAGGTTTAATTACAGCTACCTTAAAGGACTGTGGTACATATCCTGATAATAAAGACAGATTAATCGTATCCAATAAAGAATGACTAACTAGAGGTAAAACATCCTTGAGCAGCCTGGTTGGGATGGGGTCTAAGAGACAGGTTGACGGCTTAGCTGCAGAAATGATTAAAGTTATTTGATGAAGGTCGATGGGAGAAAAACAGTCTAAATACATATCAGGTTTTACAGCTGTTTCCAAACTTGCTGTATCAGAATGCAGATCAATGCCTGTTGAGGGCAAGAGGTGATGGATTTTGTCTCTAATAGTTATAATTTTATCATTAAAGAAGCTCATGAAGTCATTGCTACTTAGACCTAAAGGAATAGATGGCTCAGTAGAGCTTGCTTTAAGTTACGAGTCTGCTGGCTATACCATGGTGCTAACCTCTTTTGTTTAATTGTCTTCTTTTTCAGAGGTGCAATAGAGTCTAGAGTTGTCCGTAATGAGCCTGTAATACTATCAACAAGATGATCTATTTGTGAGGGGCTAAAGGAAGCAGACAAGTCCTCTGTTACATTGAGTCATGGCACTGAATTCAATGCTGAAGGAATCACTTCCTTAAATTTGGCTACAGCACTATCAGATAAACATCTGCTGTAGGAGTTTCTGCACAAAGGCTTATAGTCCAATAACATGAACTCAAAGGTTATTAAAAATGGTCAGACTTAGATTATCAATTCCGATGTCATATGAGAGAACAAGATCAAGAGTGTGGTTCAGACAATAAGTCGGTTTATTTACACTCAGAAGCCAATTGAATCTAATAAAGAGATAAACGCAGTACTAAGACTATCATTGTGGTTGTCCACATGAATGTTAAAATCACCTACAATAATTACTTTCTGTTTTAAGGATCAAGCCTGATGCAAATTCTGTAAGGACCTGGAACTCGATATACTGTAACTAATAAAATTGGCTGCAATGTTTTCTAGGTTGGGTTAATGAGGCTAAGAACAAGACTTTCAAATGAATTATAATGTAGTTTAGGATTTATTAATAGACTTGAGTGGCTCCAACTCCAACCACCTCGACCAGTACTTCGAGGAATATGAGTATTACAATGACTGGGAGGAGTGGATTTATTTAAGCTAACATATTCATCCTCCTCCAGCCAGGTTACGAAGTCTGACATCGTTTTGGCGTATTCACACACCGATGACACATTATTTTTAGTGACCTCCGATTGGCGTAACCGGGTGTCATTACCGCCGCCGTGAATAACAATCTTACTATATCTACATTTAATCTTAGCCAGCAGTTTTAAATAAGACTCGATGTCGCCCGCTCTGGCCCCTGGGATGCATTTAACTATGGCCCCCGGTGTCGTTAACTTCACGTTTCGTACTATGGAGCTGCCAGTGACCAGAGTTGGCATCTCAGCGGGTGTGTCGCTGAGTGGGGAGCAGTTGGTGGTGTACCGTGGGCCTCAGCTTGGAGCTATGCCTCCTTCGGACAGTCACCTAGCCTCCCGGCTCATTGTTGTTGTTAATGTTGTTTTTGTTATTGTTGTCATTGTTGATGTTGTCATTGTTGATGTTGTCATTGTTAATGCTGTTATTGTTGATGTTGTCATTGTTAATGCTGTCATTGTTGATGTTTTTATTGTTGATGTTTTCATTGTTAACGCTGTCACTGTTGACGTTGTCATTGTTGATGTTTTCATTGTTAACGCTGTCATTGTTGATGTTATTGTTGATGTTTTCATTGTTGATGTTGTCATTGTTGACGTTGTTATTGTTGACGTTGTTATTGTTGACGCTGTCATTGTTGATGTTTTCATTGTTGATGTTGTCATTGTTGATGTTGTTATTGTTGATGTTTTCATTGTTAACGCTGTCATTGTTGATGTTATTGTTGATGTTTTCATTGTTAACGCTGTCATTGTTGATGTTATTGTTGATGTTTTCATTGTTGATGTTGTCATTGTTGACGTTGTTATTGTTGACGTTGTTATTGTTGACGCTGTCATTGTTGATGTTTTCATTGTTGATGTTGTCATTGTTGATGTTGTTATTGTTGATGTTTTCATTGTTAACGCTGTCATTGTTGATGTTTTCATTGTTGATGTTGTCATTGTTGATGTTGTTATCGTCGATGTTGTTATTGTTGATGTTGTTATTGTTGATGTTTTCATTGTTAACGCTGTCATTGTTGATGTTGTCATTGTTGATGCTGTTATCGTTGATGTTTTCATTGTTGATGCTGTTATTGTTGATGTTGTCATTGTTGACGTTGTCATTGTCAATGCTGTTATTGTTGATGTTGTCATTGTTGATGTTTTCATTGTTAATGCTGTTATTGTTGATGTTGTCATTGTTAACGCTGTCATTGTTGATGTTGTTATTGTTGATGTTTTCATTGATAATGCTGTTATTGTTGATGTTGTTATTGTTGATGTTTTCATTGTTAACGCTGTCATTCTTGATGTTGTTATTGTTGATGTTTTCATTGTTAATGCTGTTATTGTTGACGTTGTTATTGTTGATGTTTTCATTGTTAACGCTGTCATTCTTGATGTTGTTATTGTTGATGTTTTCATTGTTAATGCTGTTATTGTTGACGTTGTTATTGTTGATGTTTTCATTGTTAACGCTGTCATTGTTGATGTTTTCATTGTTGATGTTGTCATTGTTGATGTTGTTATTGTTGACGTTGTTATTGTTGATGTTTTCATTGTTAACGCTGTCATTGTTGATGTTGTCATTGTTGATGTTGTCATTGTTGACGTTATTGTTGACGTTGTCATTGTTGATGTTGTCATTGTTGATGTTGTCATTGTTGATGCTGTCATTGTTGATGTTGTCATTGTTGATGTTGTCATTGTTGATGTTGTTATTGTTGACGCTGTCATTGTTGATGTTGTCATTGTTGATGTTGTCATTGTTGATGTTGTCATTGTTGATGTTGTCATTGTTGATGTTGTCATTGTTGATGTTGTCATTGTTGATGTTGTCATTGTTGATGTTGTCATTGTTGATGTTGTCATTGTTGACGTTATTGTTGACGTTGTCATTGTTGACGCTGTCATTGTTGATGTTTTCATTGTTGATGTTGTCATTGTTGATGTTGTCATTGTTGATGTTGTCATTGTTGATGTTGTTATTGTTGACGTTGTTATTGTTGATGTTTTCATTGTTAACGCTGTCATTGTTGATGTTGTCATTGTTGATGTTGTTATTGTTGATGTTTTCATTGTTGATGCTGTTATTGTTGATGTTTTCATTGTTAATGCTGTTATTGTTGATGTTGTCATTGTTGATGTTGTCATTGTTGATGTTTTCATTGTTAATGCTGTTATTGTTGATGTTGTCATTGTTGATGTTGTTATTGTTGATGTTTTCATTGTTAATGCTGTTATTGTTGATGTTGTCATTGTTGATGTTGTCATTGTTGATGTTTTCATTGTTAATGCTGTTATTGTTGATGTTGTCATTGTTGATGTTGTCATTGTTGATGTTTTCATTGTTAATGCTGTTATTGTTGATGTTGTTATTGTTAATGCTGTTATTGTTGATGTTTTCATTGTTAACGCTGTCATTCTTGATGTTGTTATTGTTGATGTTTTCATTGTTAATGCTGTTATTGTTGATGTTTTAATTGTTAACGCTGTCATTGTTGATGTTATTGGCATAGTTGTAGAAGTTTTCATTTTTATTGTCATTTTCATTGTTGTCAATGTCAATGTTATCATTATTATCATTTTGCGTGGTTGTTTTCTTTGTTGACAGTTTATAATACAAACTGTTTGTAATTAATAAATAAATCTTCTAATCATTGACCATATTTGGTCAAATGTTCACTCTAAATATACATGTCTGTGCCGAGTAAATGTCTGATTAGTGTAGTGTAACATTGGTGTACCGATGTGACCGTTTGTGATGGCGTTACAGTTGTTTATGGAGTTGCCATTGGTTATGGCATTGCCATGGTTACCTTTGAGCGCTGGTAGTTTCTGCAGCTCTCTGTTCTTGGTCAGGCTGAAGCGGGACGAGCTCTGGCGGCGCTCCTTCTTCACCAACTGAGGACCTCCAGAGTATTTGATCTTATTGAGCTGAGTGGGAGGAGGCGTGCTGTTACTGGGACGCTTACTGCCACTCTGCTGCTGCTGGGACTGAACACACACACACACACACACACACAGGTTAGGACAGCTGGGCATGCTGGGAGCTGTAGTTCTTTGGTTTGTAGCTGCTAATAAGCTTGTTTTTAAACTTGCTTGAAACTGTGATTAGTCTGATCAGTCTGACCTGTGACCCGTCCTGTCTGGACTCTGTAACCTGCTCCTGCAGGTTCAGGTGTTCAGCCGCAAGCAGGTAAACTACACCTGAACCTGATCACCTGCTCCTCATTAACAGTCTGAGTGGAAAATTAGATCAGCATCAGGACCAGAGGCAGAGCCCGGTCCAGTCAGGACCAGGACCACAGGCTGAGCCCGTCCTGTGACAGTGAACGCCTCGCCATGCCTATGTCCAGTCAGATGTTTTCAGACTCACCTCGTCGGCGTTCTCCGCAGCAACGTCTTTCCCTCCGCTGTTACTGTTCTTCATGTTGCTTTTGGCAGATTTGGTCGTTTCCTGTTGAGACACAAGAAGAGTTTAAACAACGTTTAATAAAAGTTTTTTTATGTTTCAGGAGAAGCTGCTGCTGATCATGTCACACACTGACACGTTAGCAGTCCTGCAGCTAACTTTTAATCTTAAGACTAGTTTTAGGATCAGTCTGCAGACTGTTTTTAGCAGTGCTCTTAGCTAAATTAACGGTGCTGTTAGCTCAGTTAGCGGTGCCGTCAACTCAGTTAGCGGTGCCGTCAGCTCAGTTATCAGTATTGTTAGCTCAGTTAGCGGTGCCGTTAGCTCAGTTAGCGGTGCCGTCAGCTCAGTTATCAGTAGCTCAGTTAGCAGTATTGTTAGCCCTGTTAGCAGTATTGTTAGCCCTGTTAGCAGTATTGTTAGCCCTGTTAGCAGTATTGTTAGCCCTGTTAGCAGTATTGTTAGCTCAGTTAGCGGTGCCGTTAGCTCAGTTAGCGGTGCCGTCAGCTCAGTTATCAGTAGCTCAGTTAGCAGTATTGTTAGCCCTGTTAGCAGTATTGTTAGCTCAGTTAGCAGTATTGTTAGCCCTGTTAGCAGTATTGTTAGCCCTGTTAGCAGTATTGTTGGCTCAGTTAGCAGTATTGTTAGCGCCCGTTCGCAGTTGTTAGCTATTGCAGTGTTGTTAGCTCAGTTAGCATGTTAGTTTAGCCTGTTAGCATTTACTGTTAGCGTTCAGTTACGTTACAGTATGTTACCCGCGTGCGTTAGCCTTAGAGTGTGTCTTCATTTAGCTCAGTTAGCAGTGTTGTTAGCCCTGTTAACAGTATTGTTAGCTCAGTTAGCAGTATTGTTAGCTCAGTTAGCAGTATTGTTAGCCCTGTTAACAGTATTGTTAACCCTGTTAGCAGTATTGTTAGCTCAGTTAACAGTGTTGTTAGCCCTGTTAACAGTATTGTTAGCTCAGTTAGCAGTATTGTTAGCCCCTGTTAGCCGTTCAGATTGTTAGCCCTGTAGCACGTATTGTTAGCTCAGTTAGCAGTATTGTTAGCCCTCGTTTAGCAGTATTGTTAGCTCAGTTAGCAGTATGTTAGCCCTGTTAGCAGTATTTGTTAGCCTTTAACGTATTGTTAGCTCAGTTAAGCATGTATTGTTAGCCCTGTTAGCGTATTGTTAGCCCTGTTAGCAGTATTGTTAGCCCTGTTTGTTAGCAGTATTGTAGCTCAGTTAGCTGTTTTAGCCCTGTTAAGCAGTATTTTAGCTCAGTTATCAGTATGTGAGCCTGTTAGCAGTATTGTTAGCTCAGTTATCAGTATTGTTAGCCCTGACAGTATTGTTAGCTCAGTTAGCAGTATTGTTAGCCCTGTTACAGTATTGTTAGCTCAGTTACAGGATTGTTAGCTTCAGTTAGCAGTCTTGTTAGCCTGTTAGCAGTATTGTTAGCCTCCGTTAGCAGTATTGTTAGCCCTGTTAGCAGTATTGTTAGCCCTGTTAGCAGTATTGTTAGCTCAGTACAGTATTGTTGCCTCATTGTTAGCAGTATGTTAGGCCCGTTAAGTATTGTTAGCTCAGTTAGCAGTATTGTTAGCCCGTAGCAGTATGTTAGCTCAGTTAGCAGTATTGTTACCCTGTTAGCAGTTTGTTAGCCCTGTTAAGTATTGTTAGCTCAGTTAACGTATTGTTACCCAGTTAACATATTGTTAGCCCTGTTAGCAGTATTGTTAGCCTCAGTTAGCAGTATTGTTAGCTCAGTTAGCATTGTTAGCTCAGCTTAGCAGTATTGTTAACCCTGTTAGCAGTATTGTTAGCCCTGTTAGCAGTATTGTTAGCTCAGTTAGCTGTATTGTTAGCTCAGTTAGCAGTATTGTTAGCTCAGTTAGCAGTATTGTTAGCCCAGTTAGCAGTATTGTTAGCCCTGTTAACAGTATTGTTAGCTCAGTTAGCAGTATTGTTAGCCCTGTTAGCAGTATTGTTAGCTCAGTTAGCAGTATTGTTAGCCCTGTTAGCAGTATTGTTAGCCCTGTTAGCGTATTGTTAGCTCAGTTAGCAATATTGTTAGCATTTTTAGCAGTATTGTTAGCCTGTTAGCAGTATGTAGCTCAGTTACAGTATTGTTAGCTCAGTTAGCAGTATTGTTAGCCTGTTAGCAGTATGTTAGCCCTGTTAGCAGTATTGTTCCTCAGTTAGCAGTATTGTTAGCCCTGTTAGCAGTATTGTTAGCTCAGTTAACAGTATTGTTAGCTCAGTTAGCAGTATTGTTAGCCCTGTTAGCAGTATTGTTAGCCCTGTTAGCAGTATGTAGCCCTGTTAGCCGTATTGTTAGCCCGTGTAACAGTATTGTTAGCCTCAGTTATCAGTATTGTTAGCCCTGTTAACAGTATTGTTAGCTCAGTTAGCAGATTGTTTAAGCCCATGTTAAGCAGTATTGTTAGCTCAGTTAGAACAGTATTGTTAGCTCAGTTAGCAGTATTGTTAGCTCTGTTACAGTTTGTTAGCCCTTTAGCAGTAGTGTTGTAGCTCAGTTAGCAGTATTGTTTAGCCCTGTTAGCAGTATTGTTAGCCCTGTTAGCAGTATTGTTAGCCTGTTAGCAGTATTGTTAGCCCTGTTAGCAGTATGTTAGCTCAGTTAGCAGTATTGTTTTATTAGCCCTGTTAACCATGTCCTGTTAGCCCTGTTAGCCAGATTGTTAGCTCCAGTTAACAGTTTATTGTTAGCCCGGTTAGCAGTATTGTTAGCCCTGTTAGCAGTATTGTGTAGCCTCAGTTAGCAGTATTGTTAGCCCTGTTAGCAGTATGTTAGCTCATTGTTCGTAGCAGTATTGTTAGCTTCCGTTAGCAGTATTGTTAGCCCTGTTAGCAGTATTGTTAGCCTGTTAGAGTATTGTTAGCCCTTAGCAGTTTGTTGCCCTGTACAGTATTTAGCTCAGTTATCAGTATTGTTAGCCCTGTTACAGTATGTTAGCCGTTAGCAGTATTGTTACCCTGTTACAGTAACTGTTAGCTAGTTACAGTATTGTTAGCTCCAGTTACAGTATTGTTAGCCGTTAGCAGTATTGTTAGCCTGTTACAGTATTGTTAGCCCTGTTAAGCAGTATTGTTAGTCAGCTCAGTTAGCAGTTTGTTAGCCCTGTTAGCAGTATTGTTAGCCCTGTTAGCAGTATTGTTAGGCCCGTTGTTAG
This sequence comes from Larimichthys crocea, assembly GCF_000972845.2. NCBI lineage: Eukaryota > Metazoa > Chordata > Actinopteri > Sciaenidae > Larimichthys > Larimichthys crocea. The sequence continues at coordinate 3,749 of NW_020851961.1, read as the reverse complement.
CAGTATTGTTAGCCCTGTTAGCCGTATCTGTTTAGCTCGTTAGCAGTATTGTTAGCCCTGTTATACAGTAGCTTGTTAGCCCTGTTAGCAGTATTGTTAGCTCGTTAGCATATTGTTAGCCCTGTAGCGATGTTATTGTCCAGATTGTTAGCCCTGTAGCAGTATTGTTAGCTCGACCCGGCTCCACACCAACATTAAATTATCCAAGTTTAAAACAGCTGATCGATGATTCAACTATCACCACGTCATCAGTCAGCATTAAGCTTTACCTTCAGTTAGCATGACATCATCCACCCGCTGTCACATGACTTTAATGTCTGTCTCCATGACAACTGACAAAACATCCACCAACAGACTGAAAGCTCCAGGCAGAGTCAGTAAGGAGCCACTGAGTGACGCTCCGGCCTGACCTGCTCAGTTAGCATCAGTTCATTTATAATAATCAATGGAAATAATCAATCAACAGGATCAATGACATTAATCTGTTCATTAATCTAGTTAACATGTAAACCGTCATATGTTACTGAGTCACCGCCAGTCCGAGCAGCTTTCTATCCGAGCTCAGGCTACTTTCCCCGGCATGATGACTGGAGTGCAGGCGGGGATCCTGCTCACTTCCCCGGCTAGTTAGTGAGGATGCTCCGTGACAGCTAGCGTCTGTTTAGCTGTCACCCCCCGCGCTAACACACACCCCGCTAACACCCGGCCCCGCTAACACAGCTCACGGCCCGCTGACACAGCTCACGGCCCCGCTGACACAGCTCACGGCCCCGCTCGACAAACAGCTACCGCTCACCTCGCACACAGCTCACACCCCACACAGCTCACGGCCCCGCTAACACAGCTCACCTCCCCGCTAACACACTCGCTCACGCCCGCTAACACAGCCACCGCCCCGCTAAACCAGCTCACGGCCCCGCTAAAACAGCTCACCGCCCGCTAACACAGCTCACGGCCCCGCTACACAGCTCCACCTCCCCGCTAACACAGACAGGCTCACCTCCCCCGCTAACACAGCTCACGGCCCCGCTA
>NW_020851961.1:0-2687 GCF_000972845.2 Larimichthys crocea | reverse complement strand
TCAGTTAAACAGTGTTGTTAGCTCAGTTAGCAGTATTGTTAGCCCTTGTAACAGTATTGTTAGCCCTGTTAGCGGTGCCGTTAGCCCTGTTAGCAGTGTTGTAGACTCAGTTAGCAGTTGTTGTTAGCTCAACACAGCTCACGGCCCCGCTGACACAGCTCACGGCCCCGCTAACACAGCTCACCGCCCCGCTGACACAGCTCACCTCCCCGCTAACACAGCTCACGGCCCCGCTGACACAGCTCACGGCCCCGCTAACACGGCCCCGCTAACACAGCTCACGGCCCCGCTGACACAGCTCACGGCCCCGCTAACACAGCTCACCGCCCCGCTGACAGATCACAGCCTGAGTTTAGCTTAGCTCAGCTGGCCTCGAGGCCACAGTAACGTCGGTGTGAGTGGACCGGGCTGTGCTCACCTTCTCCTTCTTGGTTTTGTTCGGCATCTTGGCTATGTTTGCAGGGTTCTTTTCCACGGAAGCTCCGTGACGTCCTTCCCGGGACTCAGACGCTGTCACTCGGTCTGTCTCGGCTCCCTGCGCCCGTTCCCGGCCCGGACACTGCGATTGGCTACTGACGCGCACGCCTGCCTAGTGACGCGTGGAGGGATTTTTCTGATTGGCTGCGAGAGTTCAGCGGATGAGGGTGAGGCTGCAGGGAGGCGAGAGTCTTCCCCAGCAACAAAACACCTCCACCCACCTCCATCCTGACACCATCACTACCACCCCAATGACACAACCCAGTCTCACGGCAGTTCGTGAAACTGTCACAAAATTAAACTATTTAATTCATCTCACCCCAATGATGCCTCCACCCTAACACCATCACCTCCACCCTGCTCCACCTAAGTACTGCAGTGTTGGAGATACTCTCAAAGTTCTTTGATTTCTTTGAACATATATTTAACCCTTGTGTTGCATTCAGGGTCCAACCTTCTGTAACGTTAAAAAAACGTCTCTTCCCATCAAACTGAGCCTGAAGTTGGTCTACAGACCTTCACCTCGCCTTTGGGTCGGGCCTACGGGTCTGCAGCAGGTCTGGACTCTAGCATTAGAGCAGGTCTGGACTCTGGTATTAGAGCAGGTCTGGACTCTGGCATTAGAGCAGGTCTGGACTCTGGTATTAGACCAGGTCTGGACTCTGGTCTCAGAGGAGGTCTGGACTCTGGCATTAGAGCAGGTCTGGACCCTGGTCTCGGAGGAGGTAATAATGTTAATAATAGGTATAATAAAATGTAATAATAGTAATGTAATCAGAACAAATACTCAAGTACAACATATTTACCACAGTGGGATTACACTCTGAAACTGGTCAGAAACTTCACAACACCCGTTGTTCAGTTCAGTCTTTATTTTTACTTTATTTCAAACTTTCCTCATGTTTAATTTATTCAGTCACATGATCACGACCTTCAGGTCGGCTTCAGGAGTCCAAACATTCAGAAACAGCACAACACATCTGTCTCTGAACATTTCATGTCAAACTGAAGACCGATGTAAATCTACACATATGTAACGTTCACATGAAGCTGCTCAGCTTACCTTCCTGCAGGAGACTCCACGTCCACTTCAGAAATACTCTCAGAGGAAAGCTGATTTATTTCACATCAACACGTTTCCGTTTAAACAAAAAGAGAAACAGTTATTCTGAATATCAGCACGCTGTCATTATACAATGTTAGCTACGACTGATGTCAGACGTAGGCGTGAATTATGAAGACTGACAATTTTTACTTTCTGAACATAAAATCTGTCTTCAGTCATCTGCTGTGTTTATTTAAACTCGTCAGATCATTTATTAATGAGCAGAAACTATTCATTATTCTTTCATTTGAAACTCAGATTTATGATCTGATGCTGATGTTTACTGATCATTAACATCTTCAATGTCTCACATCAACATCGCGCAACTCATCTGTTTCAACACAAACTGTTTTGAATTAAAATATATAAAATTAATGAAAACATTTTCTTTGTCATGTGAGAAAACATGTTAATTTTTAACAAAACACAGAAATAAATACAATGTAAAAAATGTCCAAAACTGTTAAACCATAACAGTAAAAGATTGTAAACTGTAAACAGTTTCTGTAACAGTGAGACACTGTGAATACATTGTGTGTATATACATTTTAAATTTAAAGGGTCTCTTCTTGGCGACTCATCAAAAAAGTCAAATGACACACATGGTCTAAAACATACATGGAAGAGGTAAAGATGGTGGTTTACCTGCAGCAGGTAAGATCACGTCTGTCTACAGCTGTTCAATTGTTTTTTTGTTTGGTTTGCCATAATTCTCCATCACCTCCGTGATAAGCAGACTTTCCTTTGATGGTGAAATGTTGGTGTGGCAGTCGGTACTCACCCGTCAGGTTAGATTCTGATTGGCTAACTTTTACATGGTGTGTGAACTAAACTGATTTATTTTATTGTGAAGACTAATTTCTAGATGTCTGATCTAACTTTTGTCATGAAGAACACGTTTCATCGCGTTAGTATCACGTCATACATGAACAATGAAGTGACGTCCGTGTTGAAGAATCACAGCACACAGAGCTTTTATTAAAACCCCTTAAATCAACAGTTTATTTGTGCACACACACACCCACAGATCAGTGTCACAACATGTGGCAGGGAGAAAAAAAAAAAATATATAAATAAAAGATCCTGGATCTGCAGTTAACTTTCA
>NW_020851960.1:0-7843 GCF_000972845.2 Larimichthys crocea | reverse complement strand
GAGCAGGCCCGGCCACCTTAAAGCAACACAATATCAGATTTCTAAGCAGTACATTGGTATTTAATCGGGTAATAACTATACTTTGTACTGAATTATTTCACCCATGTGTCATTTTAACACATTAATTACGCTCATATTGTTATTCTTTGCTCAGAAATCTTCTTGTATCTCATCACACAAAAACAGACCTGAAATTAATCCTTACATGCTTTTTTTCATTTGCAAAGAAATGACAAAGCCAAAAACGTAAAGTGTGCCCTTTCTGCCCGAGCTTCCAAATACATTTAAAGGAAGACCTGCATTGGCTGCCGTAGGGCAGGCCTTGAATAAAGGCGAACTTAACAAAAACAAACAGAAGAAGAACCTGAAAAAATGGCCAAAATGGGCTGCATAGTAAAAAAACAGAAACGAAATTCCAGCAAGGTTCTTTAATTCTGTACTGTTCAGTACTGCTGTCGTAAGTTTCATAGTTTTGGATTTAACAAGGGTTGAGTTACCCACCAGTTTATATTCATCCACAGTTTCATGTGTTTTCTGTATATATGACGTAAAAACTAACAGAACAGGTCTATAACCTAAAATTTTACTTAGAAAGAGCATAAATAAAAAGGTATTCATCTCAGATAGCCATTTCATTCACACTAAAGCCATTCAAACTAGAAAAACTTCACGATTTATCTTCAGCTACTTCTGATTTGTATTTTAATGACTTAACTTAAAGACTAAACTTTCAAGAGGGATGTGACCAGTAAATTTTACAGATTGGTCACCATATTCTTTTATAACTATCTACAACAAATACACAACAAAGATGTGACGCTTATAAAAGTTTTTATGCATCAATTTGATTACCTAAAACTTCACTTGTTCGTTGATTTGTAAATTCTCCTGGAGATTTACATTTCTGGCCATTCTTAACCTTGTATCGATCAAAGTAGAAAAAAAACATGATTTTTTTAACATTCTTTATCGTTGTTGCACTCTGGAGTGGTGTTCATCGGCCTGGCCTTACTGCCAAAACACTGTAAACCACTCCCCCTGTAAATAAAACTGTCAAACCAAAGGCCTGCTAGATTTTTCTTTGGTTGTTCTTGCAGGTTTCAAAACGCATGCCTGGCTACCCAGCCATTCTTCTTTATTGGAGAGTATGACCGTAGGGCCACATTGTGGGGATCCATCAGCCACCTTGAGCCAGTCTGGAGATCCTCATGAAGATGAGGAGCTTTATGACACTGTCGAGAAGTAAGATGTCCATTATCTGTAACCCATTATCCTTATCGGTAGCCTATCCCAGCTGACTTTGGGTTGAGAGTCAGGGTACACCCTAGAGAACTCTGCAGTTCATCAGGGGCATTACAACATAGAGGTGCCCCTTTAATGGAACAAGTGGGATTGTGGACTACGCATGCTGTGCGTCTCTTAGTTTTCACCACTGCCGAGAAGCTTGAGTGAAGCTGCTGTTGTTACCTTTTCTACTCATTCATTTTCCCAGCTGTTACCCTAGAAGGCATATATGTCTGTGAGTATGGTTGTTCTTGTGTTGAGCTTACATATTGAAGCTGTAGAAACAGTTTTATATTGGATTTTTTGTGGGAAGAAAGTTAAAAACGGAGCGATGCTAATGCGCTAGCTTGTTAATGGCGGTTTCAATGTAACGTTAGCATTAAGCTAAGCGCTAATTATTCTCTGTTGTCAGATAATGGACAATTTAACTTGTTTATATATATTTGTGTCCTGTATGTGTTAAAGAAGAAAGCCATACGACATGTAACATTTTATTTTCTATTTTTGTATTGCAGTTCACAGTGTTTCAACAGTAAACATCTCAAAACTCGCCTGATGACTCGGTGTTTATTGAAGAACCCTGTTAGCTATCTGCCAAGTTAACATCCGCAACTAACGAGGGCAGAATAGTGAAAGACATATGCTGAATAGGGTTCCTACAGAAAAGTGGATCTTCGTAGAAGCTCAAAGATTTCTTCTGTCAACAAAGCTTCATAATGGATAATATTGAAGACATGCTGGAGACGAGGTCAGTTTGTTCTAGCACCTCACGTGCTAGTCAGCGTTCCTCAGCCAGTGCCATTGCGGCCAGGGCGTGTGCAAAAGCTGAGCTATAAGAAAGAAAGCAGAGCTAGAAGCCAGTCTGCACACACTGAGGCTAGAGAGCGCAGCCGCGTCTGCGGCCGCTGAAGCTAATGTTTTGGAAGCAGCTGCAGAGAATGAGCAAGGCGAGCTAGATCGTGCTAGCCTAAAAAATGAATATGGTGTATATACGTACATAGGGGATCCAAAACCTGAGCCTCACCACGACTCAAAGCTACTTGAACCTACGCCAGAACCAACGCGCCAGCTAACTATGGACAGTGGTGAGGCAGCTGAAAACAGCATGGGGAAAGGTATAGACGAGTCAAGTGAGATCAGCCACTACGAACTCTATGACTTACCTGTTCAGCGAACATTCAAGCAGGAGGATGATGCTACTCCATACCATTCTCATCGTCAAAGCTCAACCAGAATTGGCTTCCTGAAACAAGAACGTCCCTATGATTCACATCCATCCAAAAGCAGATCCAGCCATCAATCACAGCCGTGCAATACAAGACAAATCGGCCGTAGCAACCAACCCCCTCAGCCACGGATACATGCTTCTCCAAGAACCAATGAGCCCGGTTCTTCATCCACAACAGATCTGGCCAAGTATTTAATACGTCGCGAGATGATAAGCTCCGGGCTGTTAAGGTTTGACGACCGCGCTGAAAATTATTGGGCCTGGAAGGAATCTTTCCAAAGTTCCACGGCTGATTTAAATTTGACATTCAGAGAGGAGCTTGATCTGCTGTGTAAATGGCTTGGGCCAAAATCATCCGAACATGCAAGGAGGATACGAGCAGTCCACATCCATGATGCAGCAGCGGGGGTGAGCATGGTATGGCAAAGGTTGGAAGATTGTTATGGATCCCCAGAAGCTATTGAAAATGCACTCCTTAAGAAGGTGGATGATTTCCCAAAAATCTCAAATCGAGAAAATCAAAGGTTGAGAGAGCTTGGAGACATTCTTATGGAGCTTGAAGCGGCCAGGTCAGATGGATTCCTACCTGGTCTAAATTACCTGGACACATCTCGTGGCATCACTCCTATTGTCCAAAAGCTGCCATACTCCCTGCATGACAAGTGGGTCTCTCTCGCATCACACTACAAAGACAAATACCACACGTCTTACCCACCTTTCGCCTTCTTCGCAAAGTTTGTTTGTGATCAAGCCAAAACGCTCAACGACCCAAGCTTCGCTGCACTCACAGGTGGTGGGAACATGGGGAGGTCGGAGCACTCTTTTCGACCAAATGTGAGAGCACCTATTTCTGTCAAAAAGACAGAGGTGTCAGTGAACTCTGATAGTGACTTTAACAATCAATCAGAGAAAAATACGGCTGACCCAGACAAGCAATGTCCACTTCACAACAAACCGCACCCCCTTAGGAAGTGCCGTGGGTTTAGAAGCAAATCATTGGATGAGAGGAAAGCCTATTTAAGAGAGAAAAACATTTGCTACAGGTGCTGTGCATCAACCAATCACCTAGCCAAAGACTGCGGTAAAAATGTTCAGTGCAGAGAATGCCAGAGTGATAGACACCCCACTGCACTACATCCAGGGCCAGCTCCCTGGATAACAAAGATCCCTGTAACCACCAGAGATCAAGGCGGGGAGCAAGAAGAAGACGCTCAAACCGTGACATCGAAATGCACTGACATCTGTGGGACTACTCTCAAAGGAAGATCATGCTCTAAAATCTGTCTTGTCAGAGTGTATCCAGCAGGCCAAAGAGAAAGAGCGGTCAAGGCTTATGCCGTTCTCGATGAGCAAAGCAACAACTCCCTAGCAAGAACAGAGTTTTTCGAGCTCTTTGGGATTTCAGAGGGTACAGCACCATACACTCTGAAGACTTGCTCAGGAGTCATTGAAACCATGGGCCGAAGAGCCAACAATTTCATCATGGAGTCATTAGATGGTAAAACTCACATCCCACTTCCAACACTAATCGAATGTGATATGCTCCGAGACGACAAGTCGGAAATTCCCACGCCCGAGATCACCAGACACTATAGACACCTCAAGCGGGTCGTGGGCAGGATCCCAGCTCTAGATCCCTCAGCAGCCATCCTCCTCCTGCTTAGCTGAGACATCCCAAGGGCACACAAGGTTCGAGAGCAATGCAATGGCCCTCACAGTGCTCCTTACGCCCAGCGTCTCGACTTGGGCTGGGTGATCGTAGGAGAGGTTTGCCTTGGAAGAGCCCATAAATTGGATTGTGTCAATGTCTATCGAACTAGCGTGCTGAGCAACGGACGTACATCTCTGTTTGACCCTTGCACTAATAGTCTCCACATCAAAGAGAAGCTTGAAACTCCAGTGTATTGCTTTCACCTTCGAAAGGCTAACAAGCCGAAAGACCTGTTTGATGAAAAGGATAGCCTTGGTGAAGGAGTCTTCCAGCAAACACCACATGATGACAGACCTGCCATGTCTGTGGAAGACAAAGCTTTTCTGGAAATAATGGACAAGGAAGTCTTCATGGATGACTCAAACAGTTGGGTCGCGCCGCTACCTTTCAGGGAACCAAGGCAGAAACTCCCCAACAATCGAGTGCAAGCAGTCAAGCGCCTTTCGACGCTACGCCACATGCTGGCTAAAAAGCCAGTCATGAAAGAACATATGGTTGCATTCATGCAGAAAATCTTCGACGCAGGTCATGCTGAACCAGCCCCACCACTCAGCGGAGAGCAAGAGTGTTGGTACTTACCAATCTTTGGAGTTTATCATCCGCGAAAACCGGGTCAGGTGAGAGCAGTATTTGACTCCAGCACCAAGCACGAAGGCGTCTCCCTGAACGACGTCCTGTTGAGCGGCCCTGACCTAAATAATACACTCTTGGGAGTCCTCACTCGCTTCCGTAAGGAACCCGTGGCAGTGGCAGCGGATATAGAACAAATGTTCTACTGTTTCAGGGTCTGCCGGGAGCATCGCAACTTCTTACGTTTCCTCTGGTTCGAGGACAATGACCCGACCAAAGAGATCATGGAGTACCGCATGACCGTACACGTATTTGGCAATAGTCCTTCTCCTGCTGTTGCCATATATGGTTTGAGAAGAGCTGCTCTGCAAAGTCAGGAAGAACACGACACCGAGGCAAAAAAGTTCGTTCTAAGGAACTTTTAAGTTGACGACGGACTTACCTCATTCTCCTCCTCCGACGATGCCATCCGAGTCCTGAAAAAGACAAAAGAGATGTTGGCCGTCTCAAACATACGGCTGCACAAGATATCTTCCAATCGAAATGCAGTGATGGAAGCGTTCCCACCTGAAGAACGTGCCAAGGAGCTGAAAGACCTGGAGCTGGGTGTGGACCCTGGACCCTCAAACTGACAGCTTTACCTTCCTTGTCTCTACAGAGGAGAAGCCATTCACCCGTAGGGGGATTCTCTCTACAGTCAACAGCATATTTGATCCGCTGGGATTTGTGGCTCCGATAACAGTACAAGGCAAGGCTATAGTCAGAAAACTGTGCACTGAACAATATGGATGGGATGACCCAATACCCACTGAAAAGGAGACACAGTGGAAATCCTGGAAAGAATCACTCAAGGCACTTGAGCAACTGCACATACCAAGATCATACCTACCTGTTTCCTTACTCTCCACGTCGCAGAGGGAATTATGTGTCTTCTCTGACGCATCCACCACGGTCATCTCTGCAGTGGCCTACCTCAGGGCTGTTGACGATGAAGGACACAGTCATGTAGGATTCTGTATGGGGAAATCTAAATTGGCACCACGTCACTCCCATACTGTACCTCGTTTGGAGCTTTGTGCAGCCGTGCTCGCAGTCGAGCTAGCCGACATGTTAATGGACGAGCTAGACGTCGACATCCACACAGTGAAGTTTTACACTGACTCCAGAGTTGTGCTGGGGTATATCCACAACACCAACCGGAGGTTCTATGTGTACGTTGCTAACAGAGTCACACGCATAAGGAAGTCCTCACAGCCAGAACAGTGGCACTTTGTCAGCACGGAACACAACCCTGCAGACCATGGAACACGACCAGTACCAGCCGCACTTCTTGAAGATACAAACTGGTTTTCAGGACCTTCCTTTCTCAGAAAGGGTGATGGAGCAACACCTACTCAGCCTGAGTCCTTTGTGCTGGTTGAGCCAGACGCAGATGCAGATGTGCGACCAATGATTGCCACGTTTGCTACCAAAGCTGCTGGAGCACTGCTTGGTTCACACAGATTCAGATGTTTTTCCAGCTGGAAGATGCTAACACGTGGAATAGCCAGGCTTATTCAGAAAGTCAGAACCTATGCTAGAGCTCCCAAGGAAGATACGCCAAAGGCAGTTGAACTTGTGCAGGCGAGAACAGTAATCGTCCAGACTGTGCAGCAAGAGACCTTTAAAGAGGAGATCAAGAGCCTGTCCAAAGGAGAGATCGTCTCAAAACACAGCCCTCTCAGGAAGCTCGATCCCATCCTAGATTCAGATGGTGTGTTGAGGATTGGTGGCCGGATGTCATCAGCTATGATCTCCTGGGAGGAAAAACATCCTATCATCATCCCTAAAAACAGCCACGTTGCTATGTTGTTGGTGCAGTATTACCATGAAAGAGTCGCACACCAGGGAAGGCACATCACTGAAGGGGCCGCCAGGTCCGCTGGGCTGTGGATTCTAGGAGGGAAAAGACTGGTATCCAGCATCATACACAAGTGTGTCACCTGCAGGAAGTTAAGAGGAAGTATGGAGAAACAAAAAATGTCCAACTTACCTGCTGTTCGGCTCATCCAAGCACCTCCATTCACACAGGTTGAATTAGATGTGTTTGGACCATGGTCTGTCTGTGCTCATCGTACCAGGGGAGGTCTTTCAGAAAGCAAGCGCTGGGCTGTCATGTTCACCTGTTTGGTCACCAGAGCAGTTCATGTGGAGGTAGTAGAGTCTCTGTCTACATCAAGCTTCATAAATGCACTCAGAAGATTCATTGCTATCAGGGGTCCAGCAAAGCTCTTTCGTTCGGACCAAGGGACGAACTTTGTTGGCGCATGCAAGGAACTCGGCATAACACCAAGAAATGCTGAGCTTCAGTCTTACCTCAAAGACCAAGGCTGCACTTGGGACTTCAATCTTCCACACTCTTCTCACATGGGGAGAGTGTGGGAAAGAATGATTGGGGTTGCTCGACGCATTTTAGACAGTATGTTGCTCAAGGTGCATTCCCCCAGTCTGACGCACGAAGTTCTCATCACGCTGATGGCGGAGGTCGCCATAATGAATGCACGACCAATCGTGCCTGTGTCGTCAGATCCCGACATGCCAACTGTACTCACTCCGGCCATGCTTTTGACGCAAAAGGTTGATTCCGTGTCAGCTCCTTCAGGAGACTTAGACCTTAAGGATCTCTACCGAAGCCAGTGGAAACAAGTCCAGGGACTCGCTGATTCATTCTGGAAACGATGGCGTCAAGAATACCTGGCAACACTCCAGCCAAGGAGGAAATGGCAGGCAAACCAATCCAACTTGCAAATTGGAGATATTGTGCTCTTAAAGGACAGCCAGGCCAAACGTAATGAATGGCCTACAGGACTTGTCGTAAACACCTTTCCCAGTCAAGACGACAGGGTCCGTAAGGTGGAAGTAAGAGTCGTTAAAGATGGCTCCCCTAGGGTGTATTCAAGACCCACCTCTGAAGTAGTGTTGTTACTTAAAGGACCATAGTGGTATAGCACAGTATACCAGACGGGGAGTGTGCCATCCCTTTAAGGGAACAGTGGGATTGTGGACTCCGC
>NW_020851959.1:0-1117 GCF_000972845.2 Larimichthys crocea | reverse complement strand
CAGCTCGTAACCTCACATGTGGGAGAATAATAATAATAATAATAAGAGCAATAAATACTTCATGAGAATAAGATTTGCTATGCAGGAATAATTAGGTTAACTATGGGGAGATGTAATTAGATTAATCAATCATCTGACTGATAATTGGCTTACAATTACTGTGTGTGAGGGTAGGAACAACAGGGGAGCATGGATCTTTATGCCATGACCCAAAGTGCAGAACACATCAATAATCTGTATTTTAGGCAGCTCTCAGACGCTTGAGAGGGTGCCAGCTCATCCTGCGACACTTCTTTTGTTTACAGTTTTGATATGTGGGTCTGGAGAACATCCACATCTGTTTGTTACGCTGTGCAGAGGCTTCACGCCCGTGGCTTGGACACCTGAGGGTCTATTTTGGACACCTGGAGTGTCTTATGTAATGGTGTGATGGAAATACTTATACAAATACACAAACGGGAATGGTTGATTTTGTTAAATATGCAGCCTGAGATGAGATGAGAGATGAGGATCTGATCAGATTTATAGCTGTCTGCCAATTATACTCAGTGTATTCATTGTCCAGGTCTCTCCCTATCTATGAGAGACATTTGGCAAATGGTATGTGACGGAGGAACCAAGATTTGTGTCTGAAAGAATAATATAGGACACTTTTTGGTGGGCAGATTGTCTAAAATATCATGAAAACACTGTCTATACTGGGTGCATTTGTTTTGGCTGCTTTCTTTATGACATATCCAGGCGTAAATCATGAATTTGTCATTAATATTTAAATTTTTAATTACATAAAACCAACAGCAACACCTGCAGAAATCAGTTTATTTTATCACTCAGTAACTTTCTGACAGAAAAACAACGACAGCAACCAAGCAAGTTTTATTCACCTAAATGACTGGCAATGTGCTCGCTGACAGTTTGACACTCTTTAAAATGTAAATCTGTCTACATGATTATAAGGGGTGTCAGCAGTGAATGAGGTGCTAATCTGTAGATATGCACAGACATTATGCTTGGGGATGAGGTGCTAATCTGTAGATATGCACAGACATTATGCTTGGGGATCTTTAATGTCTTGTAACTCTAAGTAAATCACCAATCTCATAAATTAAACACTGAT
>NW_020851958.1:0-704 GCF_000972845.2 Larimichthys crocea | reverse complement strand
TAATGTTAGACCAACGTTACTTTAACGTTAGAACAACGTTATTTTAGCGTTAGCTGAGCGTACAGTTTCATGAACGTTTCTCTACAATCACAGCTGATTGGTGGATCACGCTTAATTAAACTCTGACTTGAACATTATTACAAAATCATTGAAATCTTTGGAACCAGGAAAAGTTTTGACATGAAATGACTTGATGTTGTTGAAAGTCTGGCTCAGTCCTCCATACGAACCCTGACTCACTGCTCAGGTAACTGATCATGTGACGTGATTTCCATATTTGAAGTGAGCTGTGAAATAATGGATCAGAGCTGCTCAGTCCTCCCCACTGACGCTACAGTGAACTCTGGACCTGTCATAAATATTATTTCCTGTTGTTTACACATGATTTGATGAATATTGATCCGTGCACTATGTGGGAACTCATTTTTGTTACCTGAGTCTGTGTTAAATGTGTGTGATGAACAGCAGCGTCAGCTCATTTTAATACACAGTATTAATCATATCCACACTCTTACCTGAGCTCAGTGCTGCCAACATGAACAGGAGCAGCACGGCACACATGGTGGCTCCAGTGACGGATTCAAACCTGACGAGTCAAACACACTCATCTATAGGAATCCTGAGTTAGCTCGCATCATTAATCATCGACAGTACTAATACCAAGAAATACTGCACTGAAAAAATACTGCACTGAAAATACTGCA
>NW_020851957.1:0-580 GCF_000972845.2 Larimichthys crocea | reverse complement strand
ATAGCAAGGCTAAGAAGTCTCGGTTCGCCCATTGACTCAAAATTGCAGTCTGTATTTTTATATACAGATACAAACTTGACAGGGCATTGAGTATTATTTGTTAAGTCGTTGTCGTCTGTAGTGGAAATTATTGACTAACAAGGTTTATTATTTCCTGAAGTAGAGACGTTGAACTGATCTCGAACGAGCGTTGTCATCAAGGCTGGATTCCTCCTGTCATAATTTAGTATGTGTTATTTTTGTGTCGTTGTTCCTCCCTGCCTAAAGGTGGTGCTGCCACCTTAGGGCCTCTCTCTCTCCAGGTGCTGCCTGCCGATTGGTTAATGGACTGGTGGATCGGCTATAAATGGTCGCCGCTGGAGACACTTGCTCTCTTCTCTTGACCTTACTCCTAACTGCACCAGGCTGTATTGGATTGGATTGTGTTGTGTTCTGTTCTGTGAAATTGTACTTGTCTGCTTTAGCAGACTTTAGCTTAGCAGTCCAGGTGGTTGTAGGGGTGAGTAGCTCTTTTGGTTTATCTCTTTTTTCTCCTGTTTATTTCATAGGGAGGCTGGTTAGAAACCTGTATTTTGTTTTC
>NW_020851956.1:0-624 GCF_000972845.2 Larimichthys crocea | reverse complement strand
ATGCGTTGGCAACAAAAACCTTGCCCCCCAAAATGGCAGAAGTATTAAAAACTGTAGTGGAATGTGTAAACTATGTGCGAAAAAGTGCTCTGAGGCACCACATCTTCAGTGAGCTGTGTAAAGAAATGGGCTCTGAATTCGAGGTACTTCTTTACCATTCAAATGTTCGGTGGTTATCCCGGGGACAGGTGCTGAATCGTGTTTTTGCCATGCGTGTGGAATTAGCCCAGTTTTTGCAAGAGCACCAACATTGTCATGCAGATTGCTTCAAAGATTCTGAGTTCATTCTCATTTTAGCGTACATGGCTGATATATTCGCAGCTCTCAATCATCTAAATCAGCAGATGCAGGGTGGTGGAGTAAACATAATGGAAGCGGAAGAAAACCTGAAGGCTTTTCAAAAAAAGCTACCGTTATGGAAACGACGAGCAGAGAACAACAACTTCGCAAACTTTCCCCTTCTGGACGACTATGTAAGTAAGATCGAAGATGTGTGTGGAATCGGAGACATTTCTGTACCCATGGAACTGAAGCAAACAATTGCCGCGCACTTAGATGAGCTTGCGAAGTCTCTCGACGGATACTTCCCTACAAGAGCATCATATCCAGCATGGGTGAGACAGC
>NW_020851955.1:0-811 GCF_000972845.2 Larimichthys crocea | reverse complement strand
CTCTATTGGGTAAGTTTGTGTACCTCCACATGAGGGTCATGACAGAGGAGGGGAGGTTATGTGTTGAAAACTATATATATATATAGTGGCCGTGTTTGCAGTTAGCATTAATGTCAGTTTATGATGGCATCACAAGAGACACCCAAACAGAAAAGACATGGGATCCTAAGGGGGACGTGAACATCAACACCATAAAAACGTAGGTGCAGCAACACCTGTATTTCCACAGACAAGTTCAAGCCGAAGCAAGAGCTGCTGGTCCAAGTTTACAACGCTGAACTGAAACCATTATAACCTCTATAACTTATTTGTAGAGATCTCTTTTGTGTGTTTGTGTATTAGTTTAGAATGTACCGGTATTTAAATATTTACAATTGCTATGCTTTTATGCCAATTATCTATTTTCATCTTAAGCTGCTTTCTCATATGCTCGTTTTTCTTTTGTTTTATTGAAGTTGGGGTGAAGAGTTCTCTCTGGAAAAACATCCACAGGTAAGCCAGTAACGTTTGTTTTAAGGAATATGAAGAATTATCTCTGGAAGATTGTTTTATTCTTTTATAATTCTGTATAAAATATGTGAATATGTGTTGTGTCCTGTGTTGTTCAATGCAGGGGACTGAGGTGAAAGCCATCACATACTCTGCAATGCAGATTCACGATAAAGAAAAACCAGAGATATATACCATTGTTGATATCTGATGATACCTTCAAGCGTAAGCTACACTCCTGGTTCAATGGAACTGTAAATTCTTCACAGCCAATTTAAGTGGCCTTTTTATCTAAAACACTGATTACTGAGTTATAATTTTC
>NW_020851954.1:0-526 GCF_000972845.2 Larimichthys crocea | reverse complement strand
TTTATTTTGTTTATTATTTTCTATATTTACCCGGGTAAGGCTGTTGTATGTATTTCATGTGGTTTATTATTCTCCCCAGCTTCATATTAAAATAGGGGAGCATTGGCAAAAAGAGCCACAGTGTCGTGTCGTTCATGTGCATCGGTTGGTTACACCTGGGCTCCGTAGCCGAATTTAAATCTTCTGTTTCTTATTCTGGCCATTAGTTCAAGTTATTATTATCATTACTAATACTTTTCTGCTTCAGAAGGGTTACATTAATATTAACTGTTAGCCCATCAGCGTTAACATGTGAATGGTAACATGCTAATGTTAACATGCTAATGCTAACATGCTAATGCTAACATGCTAATGTTAACTGCTAGCCCATCAGCGCTAACATGCTAATGCTGACATGCTAATTTTAACATGTTAATTGCTAGCACGTAAGCGCTAGCTGCTCCTGTGTCTAAATAAACATGTTAAAAATGACTGTTTGAGGTGTGCTTTTTGAATACAGACCCCCAAGCAACAGCCCACTCGTCAC
>NW_020851953.1:0-851 GCF_000972845.2 Larimichthys crocea | reverse complement strand
GCTTGTCTTATTGTTTTCCTTACCATTGCTTGTGCTTGCTTATATTGGATCAGATGTTGAAAGATATGGTATCTTTTAACTAACTTAAATGCTTTGTTTCTGCTCTTTACTGCTTGCTTGCATTTTATTATCCCACCATGGTACTAACTTATTCATCTTCCTGCCTCTACTTTTAGGTATAGAGCTGGTTGCTGCTAATATGATCCTCTGCTTTATTTCCCTATCCATCATTTCGTCTTCCATATTATCACTAATCTGAGACCGATTTTTATCGCATTCCTTCATGAATTCAACCCAGTTAGCTTTTTCTAATATCAATCTTCCCCCCGCTCTCTCCGTGGCCTGTACTGTTGTTATATTTATTATATTATATATAGGATAATGGTCACTTCCTATAGTCCCTAATGATATACATTCCATTCACATGATGGAGCTAATGCATTGGTCTCTATTGTCAGATCTAATACAGACTCCTTCCCAGTATTTACATCTATCCTCTTCCCTCTCCCATAATTCACACAAACCAGATTCTTCCCATCTAACAATTCCTCCACAATCTCCCCATTGCAGTCATTCTTCTCGCTACCCCATAATGTATTATGAGCATTAAAATCTCTACACCACACTGTGTTCCCATTGTTTTTGCCTTCCATTTCTTCCAATTTCATAATGTCCAACTATCTGCATGGGTTATAAAAAATTATTATTGCCAGTTTCCTCTTTCCTATCCATACTTTTATTATAATACTCTCCATCTCAATTCCAATAAGCTATGAGTAGCTGTAAACACTCAGCATTAGAAAAATACATATGTTGGTTTGGTGCCTATATCCTAAACATAAGGAGTAAAC
>NW_020851952.1:0-833 GCF_000972845.2 Larimichthys crocea | reverse complement strand
ATCATTTGACTCAGCTCACCAAGAAGGACCGTCTCTTTCGACTCCCAAACGGCTCTTCATGTTACCACTTATACCTTTCATAATTCAGCCACATTTAGCACTGTTTTGTCTGATAATTTATGTGTACGCATATAGCACTTAAATTATTTAATACATCCTTTGTACTGAATGTAATGAAATTTGCTATCCTTACATAGATAAACAGTTGGTGAAGCTAACAGGAGTTTTTCAATTAAAACTCAAATCATAACAGAAGTTTTCTCATGACATTATCATATAAAGCAAGTCTAAACAGTGATACTAATTAATTGGTTCAGTTCCATTGAGTTCCAGTGAGCCAACATGCACCACAGCAGCACCCCAACTCTGTTTGACCTGATTGGTATCACTGAGAAAGGACTGCCAAGAGAAGCAGAACACATTTGTTTGTTGCTGCATCCATGAATGTAAGTTGAAACTCGGCCATGCAAAGAGAAAACTGTATATGAACCAGATCCAGGAAAAGTTCTGCAGGTTAAAGAGGAGCGGGACCACAGTGCACAGTTCAAAAGCCAGATTCTGTGATGGTATGAGGGTGCAATAATACAAAACCTATGCTAAAGAAGATAAGATTTTTTAGATTTAGAAGAGTATTTACAGACAACCTGGGCAGTGTGGTCTCTTTCTTACATATATACATGTATCTATGTTATATTTTCACACCCATTAAATGGAAAGTTTTGTTGTTGTTGTTGTGTTTGGAAGTTTCACCCAGTTGGACATTTCCTCTTTTTAAAATTGTACCGGTTAATATACTTTTAGAAATGATTAAAGTATTGATTTGTAAGAGGAAG
>NW_020851951.1:0-1559 GCF_000972845.2 Larimichthys crocea | reverse complement strand
TAGTTGTTAATTTACAGAGAATGTCTATGATAACATTGTATGTTTTTTTACATGTTTGTTCGTACACGTGAGCATTGTTGGTGGAACTTGTGGGATTTTGTACATTCAGTGCTGAGAGACCACTTTCTGTTCCTAAATGGTGCTTCCACATCATGTATCGTTCTCACCTTCGCTTCCACATTTAGATTCCCTTCACAGCATCCGGTCACAGGATCGAGAGACCTGAAAAACAGTGACTTGTACACAGCACTGGTTATGATTAGAGGCACCACTTCCCATCCACTTTATTTTAAGCACTGATGGAGATTGATGCACCCACTGTAGAGCCTATTTACCAAGACAAACCTATCAACACACAGTCTGTCCACCGTGTACAATGAGGCACCCATAACAGTCAAGCAGTGCAAGACGATCATCGCTGATCCCAATCTTCTGCCCTGAGCTTGACGAAATAAAAGGCTGAAAGACAGACGCCGAGCTGGGCTGACTGCTGCTGGACTAGTCACTGATATCAGCTGCTGCTGGGGACCTGGTTGATGTTTGACTAAAAACACTAGTTCACACAAGGTCAGTGTAATCCGACAGTCACTGTTGGCAATGTAGCTGAAGGTGGAACACTGAACCCACGATGCAGACCACAGACAGGAGCTGCTTGGACGATTAAAAGCTGGAGAACAGGAGGCTCGTAAGTTGCTGCAACAGGTACAACAACAACCAAGAGTCTGGGAGGGTGAACCGGAGTTAAATACTGCAGGAGCTTGATGAGATGATGAGATACAGGTGAGGATCAACGGGGGAGTGGTCAGGGAAATATAGGTCGGCCAATCCCAGCCTGCACAGACAGGTGTGTGGTCGAATAGTCCCAAAAAAAGAAAAAGACCTCCTAAGTCCTTTCCTAACCACTTTTCCTTGACCTCGATGGAAAACGACACAAGGTCAAGGAAAGATGTGAAGATGTGACTAGACTACGTCATGATGCAACAGCGAATGTTATTGACGTGATCTGTGGTAAAACTACAAAGTCCAGAAGATGGACTACAAAACGCTCATCCAGATACTCCCCACGCTCTGACCTCGATGTTTCATGCAGGAAATATAAACGTGGAAAATGTGACGTCATCATCAACGTCAGAATCTTGTCCACCTGTCACAGAGTCAGATGAAGAGTTTGTTGCGCTGGTATGGTCGCTCACCCTCGTGTCCACTCATATAGAAACATACAAAGACAAAGATAGATGATTAATCAACAACGGGAACTTCATGATGATCTGCAGGTTGTTTGTAATTAAGTTCATGTCACGTTATCTGTTCTTGAGTGATTCTGAGATTCATTTCAAAATTTCAAAACGTCGAAAGACCTAACCTAACTTTAAAAACTCCCAGTGCTGCTGCAACCTCGACCACAAAGAGGAAGTGATGATATCATGAAGGGAACGTGACGCAAACTGACACACATGCACGTTTCCAAACAGTAGGAGTGTTCACAGGTCGGAAGCTGCTGCAGTCATATTCACACTGTGTTCAGGGACTGTTCCATTTAGCTCTGCTCTCTGATCCAC
>NW_020851950.1:0-502 GCF_000972845.2 Larimichthys crocea | reverse complement strand
GCTGAAAAGACTTTGAACGATATATGAAATGTGGAGTTAGAGGTTCAAACTGTTTTTCACCAGTTTTCAGTCTCAGGATTTTGTGGGCGGTCCTTAAAGGGTGGCTCAATGACACGCTGAGGCCACCCTGAGCAGAGAGACAGAGGACACACCCCCACAGTCCCACAGCTGAGAATAAATTTTTACCTGATTTTGACGCCTAATTTCAAAAACTTGCTGATATTTTTAATCATTTAAATTTGGCTGGGTGGTTAATAACACTTTCTTCTTTGGTTTGACAAACTCAGAACTCAGATTTATTCTGACTGTTTTAGATAATATAATTTTTTAAGGGTTTTTTTATGTTCTTGTTGAAAATAAAGTTGAAAATTGATATTTTTGACCAAGATACATTAGATAATAGCAACATATTTGTATGACCTTGTCCAGTTTGTTTAACTGCACTGTAAACAACAGCACAGTTTCTTTGGTATTTTCAGAGTTTCTGTTGTTGTAATAAACT
>NW_020851949.1:0-683 GCF_000972845.2 Larimichthys crocea | reverse complement strand
GTAAATCAATGACACCATTTCATAGTCCAAATTACCATCTAGATCCTCCCAAACACTAGTGACAGTGCACATCGCAGCTCTGTTATGTTATCTGTCATACTCTAGAGATGAATGCACAGTACCGATATCTATGTTCTTAAGTACACAGTAACACAAAGTAACACCACAGCAAGATAACACTGAATTCAAAAGTTTGAGCAGCAAACACACTAAATGAAGGGAATATTATATGAAAAGGTTGCAGGCTGTTGAGGAGTATAACTTTTTAGAGTGCTAAAGATGACTTATATATTTATACTTTGCTCCGATAAGAAGACAAAATCATGGGTTCTGAAGTTGTGGCCTAGTGAACCAAATTTCCCCATTATGTCTGTATGAGTGGATCTTTGTGGAGCACATTGCCCAGAGCGCTCCCTACCACAGGGCTGCTATTTCTGGGATCCAATGTACTGGGGCAACAAGCGGCTGGGCCTTTCCCTTTATTTACAGCTTTGCATGTCTATGCTAAGAACAAAATAGTTAACACAAGTGGATGACTCAACCACCTGTACTGATTTTTCAAAAAACATTTGAATCTAATAATAATGCTAATAGTGTTCATTACATTCTTTACATAGAAAACTATGGCTCAATTGTTCAATATTTTAGGAAATTCTCCATATTTTAAAAAATTGTATTAGATG
>NW_020851948.1:0-5358 GCF_000972845.2 Larimichthys crocea | reverse complement strand
GTATGTATGTATGTATGTATGTATTCTTTCACAACCACTGCACCATTATATTTAGTTATTTGACTGTTCCACGATCAGTTTTTTATCAGCACTTAACGTGTCGTGGACTGCTGAGTAGTAAGTCCGTATGAGTTATTAATATGAAGTCACAGAGGTCGCTTTAAGCTACAATAGCATAAATGAATGATCAAGTTTGATAAAGACTTGTTACAGATATCCTCTGTGTTGTCACTGACTGAGAGCTTCCATTTCTCTGGGTAATGATATCTTTATGATATCTTTATGTCTGCCCTGACATGAAGTTTGACTCAAACAATAAGATGTTGGCTGATACTCCATCAGTGCTTTATGAAACAGGTGTGTTTGAGCAGTACAGTGATGAGAGAAATGTGTGTCTGAAATAACTTTAACATATAAAATTTAAAGGGCCAGTGTATAATATTCAGAAGAATCCATTGGCACAATACAGTAATATATATGCATTCAGTTCTGTTTTCATTCATTTAGTGTATAATCAGCTGAAAATAAGAATTATTTTAGTTTGATTGAACCTTTTGTATCTACAGAGAGAGTGGATCAAGTTGATGTTGACATGCAAGGTGCCAACTGCTCACCAGACAGGAGCACATTCATTCACACACATTCATACACTGATTGTGCAGCTTTAAGGAGCAATTTGGAGTTCAGAATCTTGTCCAAGGACACTTCGACATGCAGACTGGAGGAGCCGGGGATTGAACCACAGATCATCTGATTAGTGGACGACCGGCTGTACCTGAAACACCAAGTGGTTTTAATTAGAGTTTATACATTTCATAAACATTCAAGCGATGCAGGTACAGTTGGGTATAGCAAACAAGGTGTTTGGCTATTGTAATTTATATGAATTCATATCACACACAGAATATGTGAAGAGTTGACATGTTTTTGTTTGATTCAGGATGAACAGGTGGCGAGTGAGCTGGCTCGAATCGCTGGGCAGTTTGCAAGACGAGAAGAGCAGCCTGAAAACTCCAGCAGCAACAAAGGAGACGATCTGCTGGCCATGATGGATGACCTCTGACCCTGCTATGGATCCTGCTATTATCATGCTGTGATCCTGCTGCGATCCTGCTGCGATCCTGCTGCGATCGTGCTGTGATCGTGCTGTGGATCGTGCTGTGGATCGTGCTGTGATCCAGCTGTGATCATGCTGTGATCCTGCTGTGATCCTGCTGTGATCATGCTGTGATCCTGCTGTGATCCTGCTGTGATCCAGCTGTGATCATGCTGTGATCTGGCTGTGATAATGCTGTGATCCAGCTGTGATCCAGCTGTGATCCAGCTGTGATCCTGCTGTGATCATGCTGCGATCCTGCTGTGATCTGGCTGTGATAATGCCCTATAATAGCTCAGCAGTCTGAAGAATCCCTTGCACGCCCGGCAAAGGTCGGAAGAGGTCCTTTAACAGGACACACGACATTCGTTGATAAACTATATGCATATATCTTTTCTTCTGAACAGTCATCTGAACTATTCAGTCCATCTGATACCCTTCTTGAACTATACGTGCTTTCTGAAACTATATATCTACCTGTTCACAGTAGCCGGAATTCCTGAACTTAAAAACTTCTGTTTGACAAAGGTGCGCCTTAAGTGCAACAATCAGTGTATGAATGTGTGTGGAATGAATGTGCTACTGGTCTGGTGAAGCAAAGTTGGCCACGTCAGTCAAAATCCAACTTGATCCACTCTTAGCCAGCCACTCTCTCTCTGAGATAACAAAAGGTTTTCAGTCAAAAAAAAACGAAAAAAAATAATTCTTCTTTATTTTGCATTTCCCCCATCACCACAGTTTCATCACAGCTGATTTATACAATAACAAAAACACTAAATGAATGAAACAGAACTGAAATGACATATATATTTAACTGTTATTGGCCAATAGGATTCTGCTGAATATTATAACACTGGCCCTTTAATTTTTAATATGTTAACGAAAGTTTTTCAGACACAAAGCAGTTCTTCTCATCAACGGAACAACTATGTAAAAACTACTAGTAACGGTACTGCTCAAAACACAAGCAAACACCCTGTTTCATAAAGCAACTGATTGGCGTAGTATCCCAGAGCCACCATCCGTAGTGTTTGAGTGAGAGAGCTTATTGGGTTTGGTCAAACTTCATGGTCAGAAGGGGGCACAGGAGGGAAGGAGAGGGGGCACCGAACATAACGCTCACTCCTCACAGCCCTAATGCCCTTCCTCATCCCCTTCCCACATCCCCAGCGCACTGACGCCTCGCCCTCCGTCATTGCCCCCCACGCGGATTCTGTACGCAGTCTTTATCAAACCGTGATCATTCAGTTATAGTAAGGCATGTAGCTTAAAGCGACCTACTGTGACTTCATATTAATAAACTCATAAACGGCTTACTAACTCAGCATCCACGACAACCGTTAAGTGCTGATAAAAAACATGATCGTGGAACAGTCCAAAAGTCCAAAAATAAACGAATATAAAAGGGTGGCACAAATGTTGCAGCAGATGGGGCAGGTTGGTGTGTGAAAGAAGTACTACATACACACAACCACACACACAACACAAAAACAACACACACAAATATATATATCTTATATATATATATATATATAATAGAATATATAGAAATAAAACCAGCCGTATACCGCCGATAATCCGAACCACAGCCGCACACTATATACGTATAGCACGAAAGAGTACAGTACCAAGTTTCATCTAGAAACAACAAAGTCAATGAGAAATAATCGTAAATAACGACAGAACGAAAAGGGAACGATTTTATGCTCTGAGACAGCGGCTCCTCAATTGGGCACGTTCCCTTCACACACGCGCACTAAGACGGTGACGCACCGGTTAGCATGTTTTCACTGTTAGCTTTAGCACGGAGGGACGTCAGGAGCCGGTAGGAGAACACACACAACTTACACTAACATTTTTTTGTTAAATGTTGAGCTTCCCTGCGTTTATTACATGCTTGTTTGGTGTGCAGGCGGCCGGGGGATGATGCGGAGTGCACAGGAGTGCAGCGTGATGACGATCCCTCTGGCGCCCTGGGTGTTTTTAACACTGAACAACAAGCGGCCCCCTGCAGGCCCCTCCACCGCACTCACAACTGACACCAGAGGTGTTTAGATCATACATGAAAACTCGCAGTTTTGATATAAACTACATTCATCTGTTGCTGTAATTTGATATGCTCTATATGTACAACATTTTTTCAACTTTTAATTGAATCAACAAAAGGTGTATCATTATTTTTTTTCATTTCATTTTTTCATTATCATTATTATAAATTAAGAAAATAGCAAACCACAACAAAAATAAGACTAACATGCTTTTACTGAAAAACATAAAATATTATATAGAAAAACAGAGTATCAAATTATTTTGTAGACAGTCCATTCCGTGGTGGTAATTTTCCACATGCAAGTGACTTTTGTGTAATGTCAGTCATAGTGCATAGATTACATCATACTGATCTACTTCATTGTCAACATCAATTGTTGGAGCTGAATAACATCATCAACTGCAGGTTTTAAGTAGGTGTTGCACAGTAACAATAATGTGTGGATTTCAGTTGTGATAAAGTTCTGTAATTCTGTGGAGTTCTGTGCCATCAAATAAGAGTTAGGCAAAAGTTGACAACAAACACCAGACAACAGCATTATCACAAGCAGAATCACAAAAAAGCGGGAATCACACAGGATCCACAACCACAAGCATGATCACACACAGAAGGATCCACAGCTGGATCCAAAGCATATCAACACATTAATCAACAGCAGACATTTCAAAGCCAGATCACAGCAGGATCGCAGCATGATCACAGCAGGATACACAGCTGGATCACAGCTGGATCACACACAAAATCACAGCTCTGGACACAAGCAGTATCACAAAGCATTATCACAGCCAGATCAAAAGCATGAGCAACGCTGGATCACAACAGCAGGATCACAGCAGGATCACAGCATGACACAGCAGGATCACAGCAGGATCACAGCATGATCACAGCCTGGATCAACAGCAGACCACAGCACCATCCCAAATCACACGATCACAGCACGATCGCAGCATGATCGCATCAGATCGCAGCAGGATCACAGAATGATAATAGCAAGGATCCATAGCAGGGCGAGGTCATCCATCATTGCCAGCAGATCGTCTCCGTTTGTTGCTGCTGGAGTTTTTCAGGCTGCCTCTTCTCGTCTTGCAAACGCCCGCGATTCGAAGTCGAGCCAGCCATCACTCGGCCACCTGTTCATCCGGAATCAACAAAAACATGGTCAACTCTGTCACATATTCGGTGTGGTGATATGAAGATTCATATAAATTACATAGAAAATAGCCAAACACCCTTGTTTGCTATAAACACACACATAAGCTAAAGAACCGCAACTGTACCTGCATCGCTTGAATGTTTATGAAATGTATAAACTCTAATGTAAGAACAAAACCAAAAAAAAACCAACTTGGTGTTTCATCAGGTAATACACAGACAAAAAACAGCCGGTAGGTTGCCACAATCAGATGATCTGTGGGCAATCCCAGGCTCCTCCAGTCTGCATGTCGAATGTCCTTGGACAAGAATTCGGAAACTCCAAATGGCTCCTTAAAAGCGGCACAAGTCAGTGTAGGAAGGTGTGTGAATGAATGTCCCTGTATGGTGAGCAGTTGGCACCTTGCGATGTCACATCAAACGTGAGCCACTCTCTCTGTAGATACAAAAGGTTCAATCAAACTAAAATAATTCTTATTTTCAGCTGATTAGACACTACATGAATGAAAACAGGAAACTGATGCATATATATGACTGTATTGTCCAATGGATTCCTTCTGAATATTTACACTGGCCCTTTAAAATTTTAATTGTTAAAGTTATTTCAGACACAGAACATTTCTCTCATCACCTTACTGCTTCAAACACCTGTTTTCATAAGCATGATGTGAGTATCAGCCAACATCTTATTGTTTGAGTCGAAAACGTCATGGCAGGGCAGACATAAAAGATGTCATAAAGATATCATTACCCAAGAAATGGAAGCGAAGCTCTCACCTCAGTCCAGTGAACAACCACAGAGGATTCAGTAACAAGTCCTTTAAAATCAAAATCAAAAATCAAACGTGAATCATTCATGTAAAAGGCTATTGGTAGCTTAAAGAAGCGACCTCTGTGACTTTCATATTAATACTCAACGGACTTACACTCAGCAAGTCCGACACGTTAGTGCGATAAAAAAAGATCAGTGAACAGTACCAAATACTAATATAGATGGTGCATGGGTGGGTGAAAGATACATCAGACATACAACACAACACACACACACACACACACACAC